>NW_017724428.1:0-292 GCF_001865875.1 Lupinus angustifolius | reverse complement strand
TGTGATGCTCTTCTTCTTCCGGTCCGAATCCTCATGCATCGTCAAGCGACCCAATTCCATTTCGTGCTCTTGAAGCTTTCCAAACAATGTAGTTAGAGGCATAGAATCCAAATCTTTGGATTCCACAATTGCAGTCACTATCGGTTGCCATTTCCTATCAAGACAACGTAAAACTTTATTAGTTAATTCTCCTCTGGCAAAAGATTTATCTAGAGCAACTAAATGATTCACGATATGAGTAAATCGCTTTTGCATATCACTGATTGATTCGCTAGGTAACATGCGAAATAAC
>NW_017724427.1:0-4179 GCF_001865875.1 Lupinus angustifolius | reverse complement strand
TAATAACAAAACCTCGAGAGTTGTGATACATTACCAAAGGAACTTAGTCCAGAAATTTAGCCTTCCATGGCAATGGAAGAGCAAACCGAAAATGAGAAAATGAAGAAGGAGTTAAACCCTAGCAGAGCACAAAGAGGGAAAACGGAAAATGTGTTTTTGTTTTTGTGAGGCAAAGTAAAAGTGTGTTTGTTTGGAGTGGGGAATCCGAATTTTACCCCTCCAACACACATAAACCGAATTGGGCCTAAACAATGGGCCCAAAGCCAAATTACAATAAGAACAACTCCTAAATTAAAAATACAATCTTCACTTCAACATATATCTTCGACTTCCATAATGCCCAAAATGCCATTGGTGCCAAATGTGATCTGAAAATGATAATAGATTTAATCAGGCCAAATAATCCTAAATTAACTCATTTTAGGAATATTAGTCCAATAAAGTCTAAAACACTAAACCATGTGAAACAAAGTCAATTAGGCACCAAGAATCATCAATCATGCTAAATTAAGGTTATGAATAGTGTGTAATATATTGCTCATCACCCATCATCATTTGAATTGAAGTATTAAAGTTGAATGTGAGTTTATTTGTAATAATGCCTGCAATTTGTTTTGTTCTTTTACTAGTGCTGCAAATATTTATACTCAAATTAAGAACATCTCATTGTTGAATGGACAAACTTTAGGTCTATACAGAAGCCGTAGAAATTATTGTCGGCTGTATGGATATAGATCTGACACTTCAGGTGCAGAAATCCATTTCTACTCCGGAAATCCTCGATGAGGTTAAAATTTATGAATGAGAATGCTTTAACCGAATGTGCCTGATGATCATGAAATGCTATATTGCATACGCATTTCGGGGCTCTATATTTTAGGCTTAGAGTGCAAGGAATTTCCTTGAAGAAATAGAATCATACTTTGCCAAAAATAAAAAGGTGGAGACAGATAGCTTTTTAGCTCAACTCAACTCGATGGAGTATAAAGACAAAGGGGACATAAGAGAGTACATTATGGGAATGTCTAATCTCGTATGGAAACTCAAGTCAGTTAAGTTTGAGTTTGGTGATGACTTACTCTTGTACTTAGTTTTGATCTTGCTTCTTGCACACTTTGAGCAACTCAAAGTGAGCTATAACACTCAAAAGGACAAATGGTCTCTCAATGAGCTTATATCTCATTGTGTGCAAGAGAAAGAGAGACTGTAGAGAGATAAGACTAAAAGTGCTCCTTTGATTATGACCTCTTAGAATAAGAATAGAAAGCACAATAAGGATGTTGTGAAAGAGCTATTTGTGTTTTTCCTCAGATAATGTGGAATTGTTCTGCAATACATTATGTCAAGTAAACCTAGCATGAAGGGTGTTGTTGAGCAAATAAACCCGAACTCTTAAGGATATGGTGATAAGTATGATTAGTCATTCTTCCTTACTAGAGTCTCCTTGGGGACGATTTAAAGACCGCAGTTTACATCCTTAATAGGATGCCAAGTAAAGTAGTTAACAAAACCCCAAATGAGCTTTAGACCAATAAAAGACCAAGTTTAAAATACTTGCACATATGGGGTTTTCCAGCTAAGGCGCGCCCTTATAGGCCACATGAAAGAAAATTGGACTCAAGATCTGTTAGCTATTATTTTGTTCACTATGTTGAACGCTATCAGGGCTATAAACTTTATGATCCCACTTCAAGATTTTTTTTAGAGGGGAAATGCAAGATTTATTAAGGAAGTTGATTTTGGGAAGGAAGAGAACATAAGGAATGTTTTTTTTTTAGGAAGAACGTGTCACTAATAGTGAACAAGGTCTTGTGCCTATTACCATTCAAGGAATAACTTTGGTAACAAAAGATAATTTTCAGAATATTGTTGCTGACACTATTCTTGAACAAGACAACAATGAGGTTCTCCCTCAATTACCTATAGAACAAAATCAACAACCTCAAGAAGTAGAAGTACCATTAAGGAGATCCACTAGGGAGAGAGGAGAAGTGCAATTCCTGATAATTATATTGTATTTCTTCAAGGGCATGAGGATGGTATCAGATTAACAGATTGTGATCCATTGAACTTCTGTCAAGCCATGAAAAGTTCTAACTCTGAAAAGTGGATTGATGCCATGAAAGATGATATGAAGTCTATGCATGACAATGACGTTTGGGATCTTGTCGAATTACCTGAAGGTTCAAAACCTATTGGGTGCAAATGGATATTTAAAACCAAGAGAGATTTGAAGGGTAATATTGAAAGATATAAAACTCATCTAGTTGCTAAAGGCTTCACTCAGAAAGAATGCATTGATTATAAAGAAACCTTCTCTCCAATATATTCGAAGGATTCTTTTGTATAATGTTGGCACTAGCAGCTCATTTTGATTTAGAGCTACACTAGATGGATGTTAAGACTATGTGTCTAAATGGTGACATTAAAGAATTGATCTATATGGTGCAACCAGAAAACTTTGTGTTAATTGGCTCAAAGTCAATGGTATGCAAATTAAAGAAATCCATCTATTACCTCGTATTGTTTTGAGGCAAATAAATTTGATGATTGTGTTTACCATAGATTTAGAGGGAGTAAATTTACATTCGTGGTATTATAGGTCATACTGCTTGCGAGCAGTGATATGGGACTATTGCATGAGACCAAGAGATTTCTAACGAATAATTTCGAAATGAAAGATCTTAGGGAAGCTTCTTTTGTATTAGGTTTTCAGATACTAAGAGATCGCTCTCAAGGTGTCCTAAGGTTGTCACAAGAAATCTAAATAGATAAAGTCCTAGATAGATTTGGCATGAAAGAAAATAAACCAGGGGATACCCCTATAGCTAAGGGAGACAAGTTTAGTCTTGAATAGTGCCCCAAAATGACCTTGAAAGATACGAGATGCAAAAGATTCATTATGCATCTGTAGTAGGAAATCTAATATATGCTCAAGTTTGCATACATCCTGATATAGTGTTTGTCGTGGGAGGTTTTGGGAAAATATTTGAGCAATCAGGTAATACATCACTGGGAGGCAGTCAAACGTGTTATGCATTACTTAAAGAGCACTAATATGTCTGAGAATTTAGAGATCATTGGATACTTTGACTCCAATTTTTGGATGTCTAGACAACAAACACTCTACTTCTAGATATATGTCTATATTGGCTGAAGGTTCTTTCTCTTGGAAGTCTGCTAAACAGACGATCATAGCTCCTTCAATCATGGTTGCGGATTTCATGGTTTGTTTTGAAACATCAGACCATTGCATATTGTTATGGAAATTTTGTCACTAGTTTACATGTGGTTGATGGTACTAAAAGACCACTGAGAATTTATTTTGACAACAAGTCCACGGTTCTTTACTCCAACAACAATAGGAGTTCTACAAAGTCAAATTTATTGACATCAAGTTTCTGGTTGTTAAAGAAAGTATTCAAATTTTTATCCTAGCTGAGCCAGTGACTAAGGGTTTGGTACCTAAAGTCTTTCGTGAGCATATTGCTCATATGAGTATTGCTCCTTAGGATACCTTAATTCAATGGGAGTCTATATGTTTTATGATTTACTTTGGACGTCATATATAATTTTATGCATAATAAAGTTGATGGTTTATTGTTATATTTTGAACTTGTGTATTGCAACTATTGTGTTGCAATTAAAGACTTTGAATTGATCTCACTAAAGAATAAAGAAGGACCAGCTGGAAACAGACATGTTTAAGATCACACAACATGGAATTTTCATGTCACTCATCCATATTTGATCTATGTCATTTAGTATACTGGTATGATGATCATTGTGGTCGAGTCATGTTTGAATATGATGAAGGCCAGTGTGGTTCCATAGTTAGTACATGAGATGAACCAGATTGTATTAAGGAGAAGTCTAAATATCAATAGCATATGGATGTGCGCCTAAAGTGTTGTTTGCGTAGCTCACAACACTTCTGAATAGCACGAGATAATCTTTACTAGTTGAGTCACGACTAGGTCGCTCTCTTTAAGACGTTTTATGGTACTACTAAAATTGTGCAAGCAGACTATCAACCACGGTATCCCTAGGATAAAACAACCCAATTCTCTGTTATACGATTTATTACTGCACTGTATGAATCATTCTCGAATACACCCACAATACTGACTACTAGTGTCAGTTCTCGAATTCCCACAGTATGACTACCCATGTCAATTC
>NW_017724426.1:0-4548 GCF_001865875.1 Lupinus angustifolius | reverse complement strand
ATGTATAAACCATATAATTAGGTCCATACTCTCTAGCAGTCCTTGCTCTCTTACTTCTTCTAGGTTCTATTTCTAACCCATTGTTATTATCATTATTGCTAATCACATGTATGTGACTAGTTGTTGTGCCCCTGCTATTCCTCAATTTAAAAGGGAATTTCATCTCATTGAAGTCAGCATCGTTAGACTCAATGATCACTTTTGCGTTAAGGTCATAAAACTTGTACGCCTTGCCGTTTACAACATACCCAATGAATACACATTCATAGGCTCTACTTGTGAGTTTAACTCTCTTGAGGTCTGGTATACGGACATAAGCCAGACAACCCCAAGTTTTCTAATAAGACAAGTTTGGTTGTCTATTCTTAATAATTTCATATGGGGAAATTTTGCTTTTATCCTTGGGGACTCTATTTAGCACATAGCATACATAAAATAAAATTTCACCCCACCAAGAGGGTGCTGCACCAGAACTTAACATAATAGCTACAACTAATTCAGTTAAAGTTCTATTCTTTCTTTCAGCTTTACCATTCATTTCAGGTGAGCATGGTGCAGTTGTTTCATGATAAATGTCATTTAATTTATAAAAATCCTTCAACACGTTAGAGTCATACTCAGTGTCACTATCGCTTCTGAGTTTCTTTATTTTCTTGTTGAGTTGATTTTCAATTTTAGTTTCATATAACTTAAACATGTTAAGTGCTTCACTTTTATTTTTTATAAGATATACATAGGTAAAATTAGAACAGTCATCAATAAAAGTGATAAAATAATGTTTAACATTTCTAGTTAACGTTCCATCTAATTCACATATATCTGAGTCTATTAAATCTAAAGGCTCAGATTCTCGCATAACTGTTTTATGTGGTTTTTTTAAAAAAAATTCCTTGACTGCATGATTCACAAATTTCAAAATTATTTTTAGATAACTTTGGAATTAAACGTAAGGTACTCAAATTTTAAATTGCACGTTTATTAACATGACAAAGTCTAGAATGTCAAATATTAAAATCACACAACATGTAAACAGAATCAGAAATTTTATTAATAGAAACATCAACATTTAATTTAAACATGACATCAGTGGCGTACCCTTTCCCAACAAATACCCAATTCATAGTAAGAGTATATAATCTGCTCCTATGGTCTAGGTAAAGCCAGCCTTATTAAGAAGAAAACCAAAAACTAGATTCTTCCTCATCTCTGGAATGTGCATCACATCTTTGAGAATCAGAGTCTTTCCAGATATAAACTTCAGCTCCATCACACCACTTCCAACAACAATAGTGGTGTGGGAGTCACCCAACAACACCTTCTTATCATGTGCGTCCGTGTATGTTTTGAACATAGCATGGTCAAAACAGACATGCCGGGATGTGCCAGTATCTACCCACCACCCATCAGTTCCTCCAACCATAATGACCTCATATAATACAGCAACAAATGGTTCATCAACCATGTTAGCCTGTGGAGGATGATCCATAGTTTTATTTATGCACTTGCGTGCCATATGATCTGGCTTCCCACATTTGAAACAGATGAATAGGTTGTTAGAGTCATTCTTAGCGGGTGGCTTAGCATATTGGACATTTTGGGGGTTCCATTTCTTGTTCCGACTAATGTTCTTAGCCTTATTCTCACTGCGGTTCTGATTCATGAAGTTAGTGCTAGAAGGCTTAAGAACTACACCTGAGAATTTCTTCTTAGTGCTATTGTTGGAGACAATCAGCACCTTATCTTTCTGATCTTGCTTAAGAGCCTCTTCTTCAATAAAAAGACGAGTGATCAGAAACTCCAAAGAGATTCCTTTGGTCTTATGCCTCAGAAGGTTTTTGAAGTCCTTCCAACTAGGAGGCAGCTTGTCAATTATGACAGCCACTTGAAATTGCTCATCTAGGGGCATACCCTTAGAAATGATCTCATGAACAATTTTCTGAATCTCGTGGGACTGAGACTCTACTGATTTATCATCAGTCATCTGATACTTGAGGTAGCGGCTAACAACATATTTCTTAGTCCTAGTTTCCTCAGTATCATATTTTTTCTCAAGTGCATACCAAATTAATTTGGCAGACTTATATGGGTTGTAGTAATCATAAAGATCTTCAGAAAACCTATTCAGAATGAAGTTCTTACATAAGTAATCACTTTCATTCCAAAGAGCTATTTCAATATCCAGTTTATCCATTTCTTCTTTTTCAGCCTCATCGGACACCACTAGGATGTCAGGTTTTCAAAACGTGAGCAACATTTATCATAGTGAGGAAAAATTCCATCTTATGTTGCCAACCTTTGAAATTTGTCCTGTCAAATCGAAATCACTTGTTAAGGTCATAGCTATTCGGTCTAGTAATATTATCTACGAATGCCATTGTAGTTAAAATGTCTTAAAATTGTTGTTTGCGTAGCTTACAACAATTCTGAATATCACGAAATAATCTTTACCGGTTGAGTCATGACCAGGTCGTTATCTTTAAGACGTTTTGTGGTACTGCTAAAATTGTGCAAGCAAACTATCAACCACGCCGTCCCCGGGATAAAACAACCCAGTTCTCTATTATACCATTTCTTACTGCACTATAAGAATTATTCTCGAATACACCCACAATACTGACTGCTAGTGTCGGTTCTCGAATTCCCACAGTATGGCTACCCGTGCCAATTCTTTACCCACAATACTAACTATCAGTGTCAGTTCTCGAAATCCTACTTTAGGTGCATGTGCTAATTCTCAAGTGTCACAGAAAGAAAGGGGGAAAAGGTTGCAGGTAATGCGTCGGCGGAGTATTAAGGGGGAGAAAGAAAAGTTGAGAGGAAACGCCTTCAACTTGGTGCAAGAAAATATGAAGGGAGGAGGCTTCTACTTATAACATGAGATTTTTTCAAGTTCCTCATCTCTCCAATGTGGGACTTGAGAGTTGTTTTCATTCAAAAATCTTTTATGTGGGACTTGAGAGTTTTTTCTTTCAAAACTCTTCTATGTGGGACTTGGGAGTTTTTCTTTCAAAACTCTTCTATGTGGGACTTGAGAGTTTTTTAGATTTCACACCCACAACCAAGTTCCAACATAAAGAATATGTGATATAATTGCTTCAGGAAAAATATAAAGCCAAGTGATAGATTGTTAGAAATATATAATTTCTAATTAAGGTGAGCATCATATATTTAATAAAATTTTATCGGCTATTTATTTTCGGGTTACAAAACAAGTGATCTAATTAATGATAACCTAAAAGACTTCTGAAACTCATAAGTTTGTTTTGTTTCAAATAAGTGCATTAATTTATTTTATGTTTTGAAAATGGTCCTTTATGCTATTTATATATCCAAATGGATCCTATGAGTTGTTTTTTCATTATGCTTTAAGCTTAAAATTCAGTTCCTGATGATTTAGTTTCAAACCAAAAATAATAGTCGGGGTTTGTAGGTCTTTTATTTTGAAGTCAACGATAAGAAACTTTGTGAACTTTAGTTGACAATCTTGAAATTTCGGAAAACAAACATGTTAGTGTGATTAAAATGAAACCAAAATATGGTACCAAGATGAAGTTGAAAAAAAAATAACTTTATTTTATGGCAAATATCTTTTAGGCAAAGTTGAACCTCTGGCTTGGCCTAAAAGATAAGTTCTTTACATTAATTTGCAAGTGATCAGTGTCAAAATATCATACTCGAAATATCATTTTTTTTTTCCCTTTAGCTCATGATTTAGTTCAAATATCAAGAAATTGTCATTTAACTTAATATATTATATGAATTGTTTGATTTTACTTTTCAGAGTGTTTGTGGAGATCAAGACTATGGGAAACAGTACAAAAAGTCAAGTTTCTATATAAGAGCAGTCATGGCCCAACGAAGATGCAACCCCGAGCGGATTTGATAGAGTAGGAAGGCTAACCTCAGTGCAAGAGTTGCCCAAAGAATCATTTGTGCTCAACGCAACTAGGCAATTACACCCAGTGCCGGAGCTGGGCCCAATACAACTTGGCAAGGGTGAAACGTCCAGGTCGAGCTATGTAAAACGTCATGTTAGTGCAAACTTTGTGCTCAGCGAATCGTGCAAAATCCATACTCTTAAAAAATGACTCAAGTTGGGCATTTTATATATTATATTCAGTTAGAAATGTAAGTATCAAAGTGCAACTAAGAGGGGGGTGAATTAGTTGTCTTAAAATAATGGCCAATTTTTCTGCAAAATCAAAGTTAAAGTGCAGCGGAATAATATGCAGAAAAATAATAGGAAATAAAATGAAAGAGATAAGGAGAAGAGAGTACACAAGGAGTTTTTATACTGGTTCACCTTCCTGTCCACCGAAGGTTACATCCAGTACTCTTGCCGCACAAGAGATTTTTCCACTAAGAATTATGAGTTGTAATTACAATATCTCACCCCGAGATCTCTATGTACCTTACACACTCCCTAATTCTTATACCCTTGGAAAACCCCTTTCCAAGTGAATCAATTCCCTTTCTCTTCACACCACGTGAAAGAAAGAATTGAATATATTCCACATTCTCTTCACACCCCGTGAAAGAAAGAATTCT
>NW_017724425.1:0-307 GCF_001865875.1 Lupinus angustifolius | reverse complement strand
ATATATAGAAGTATATAATGCTCTTTTGTAAAAGTCTTTGAAACACTTAAAGCAACTTTGCAAAATTAACTTGAAAGTTTAAGAACAAGTTGCAAAGAGTTCAAAGATAAGTTCTAAGAAAAGTGTGAGAGCTTTTGAGAAAATAGTATAAAAGTTGTATGTTATTCTCTTCTATAATGTGTGTTATTTGTGAGAGAGTTTAGAGCCTTTATATATAGTTTACAAACACCCTTTGAAGGTTTCTAAAAGTGTATGAGTTGTTTGGAGTGAAGAGATTTCGTTTGGAGTGAACACCTTTCACTTTGAA
>NW_017724424.1:0-40589 GCF_001865875.1 Lupinus angustifolius | reverse complement strand
ATACTTACAAAATTATTTTGAGTAATCGGTTACTCACTTTGAGTAATGGGTTATCAGCTTTCAAAAATCAGTTTTTCAGTTGGATAACTCTTTTCTCACACATGTAACGTGTTACTCAATGAAGTAACCTGTTACACACTATTTTTGAAAAATGTTTTAAGTCTTTTAGAAGTGTCTCACATTTTCTAAAAAATAGTTTGAGCAATTATACTTGTATATACTTAAGAGTTTAGGATAGAAGTACTTACAAAGACTTAATCTAATGTCTTGAAGCTTTATCTTCATTTGTCTTCATAAGTCATCTTCCTTTTCTTATTTTTGGTGATGTTGATGTCTTCATCAAAACCGTGCCAAAGTGAGGAGCAAGATCTTCTTCACACACATTTGTTGTCCAACAAAGTGTGTCACTTCATGTGCCAATTGTTGTGTTTGAATAAAAAAATACTACATTATTAAAATTTTAAATTATAAAATGTGACACACAGAGAGACACGTTTTTATAGCAGATGTACTCTTTTTACCTACACCCAAATGACGTCTTTATGAAGATACTAATTGGAGCTCACATATTTCCTTATTTGCAACTAGATAAATAAATATTGTTAGATGCCTCTCATTACTATGCCTTAAAAGAATTTTATGACAATTTTATGGCTCTCTTTAAGGGCATTTTATGTCACTTTTATGGCTTTGTTTCCAAGCATCCAATGCTTGGAATCCAAGATACCAAGACTTTGCTTGCATATAAAAGGACACATATAGAGAGCTTCAAAATCATCTTCACAACACACAACATCTCTTTCATTTACACATATATTGTGAGTGCATTCTTGGTGAGAATTCTTGTTCCATTTGAGAGAGTATTTGTGAGAAAAATATTGTCATTTGTCCTCATCATTATAAGAGGATTTCTTGTACTCTTCTTTTTTACATAGTGGAATTTTGCTCTTGATCGCCCGTGGTTTTTTTCCTCTCACACTGAGGGGTTTTTCCACGTTAAATCTTGTGTGTTATTTTCTTTATCCTTTACTTGCTTCTCTTTTGTTCTCAATTGATTCAATCCTGTGCTTCCGCATTGTGCTCTAACCTTAACAAATATAGTGCAACTTGTGTAGTCCTTCTAAAAATTATACATAATAAATTAAGTTTTTTTATATGTTTAGATGTCGATGTTGCTCATAATATATGACTTCTTAAAGATTTTACACTTGATGAAAGAGATTATGTATTTATTGATAATATATACCCCAATGATGCTTATAAGTCATTAAATATTGATAATATATATTTTTTGTCCATATTTTTTATCTTACGAATTTCAAAGAGCAATAGAATATTAGGTTGGGATGTCAATGACAACATTCTATTGTTGGTATCGTTAGTGATTCAAGTTTGAATTTTTTTCTATGTCAGTCATATCTTACATTATCAAGTTATTTGTCTTATTTTAACTATTGTAGTTCAACTAATACATAAATATCTTTTTCGACAATGAAGTCAACTAAAGAAAATTACATAATAAGATAGAAGATGAATTTCTTGTAGACAATATAGTGATTCATACTGAAAAAGAAATAGTTGAAAATTTTATCTCTCTCTAAATCATCTATATTTCTTTACCTTTTCGTGATTCAATTAATTGTAATTAAATATTGTCACCTCCAAAATTTTGCTCAAAATCTACCACTATTCACAACTAATATTGTCCATTTTCTATTAATTCCTTTCTAATTAATTAAAATAATTGCTTTCAAAATTTAAAATAAAATTAATATAGTAATGTAATAGTACGATCAAGGATCATGAGTATCTTACTCTCTACTCTGAGTTGAGAAGCCATTGTGATTACTTGTACTATTTTTATCATCTCTTAAAGTAGGAAGACAGTTCACGATAAAATGTTGTGTTTTTGTTATTAATTTTTTTTAATTTTTAAAATTATACCTTAATAAAAAATAATATTATTTTTAAATTAATTTGAGAATTAGAAGAGAAATCACAATCATTATATTTTATTTCCTTTTTGTTCAGGTTAATATGTGATCACAATATTAATATTGCCTTTGTCATCTCATGAGTTAGAGAGAGAGGTCAATGATCTTATTCTTTTCTTTCAAAATCAATTAATTAAAATTAAATCACACAATAATTTTATAACCATAAATACATAGTCTTGTTTTCCTTAGTGTGCCTATAGATACGTAAGAGCAATTCTTGTCAGACATCCTAATAAAAATATATATTATTTTGCTTTAATATATAAATATTTGATAATTAAACAAGTTTTGAGTATGAGTTAGTCCATGTAATTATTGATGGTAATGTTTTATACATGTGGATGAGGTGCCAATATATTCACTAATCTATAATCGATTTTTAAGTTCAGAACTCTAGTTCAATGACCATGTTTTCAAATTGACATAAAAAAGAACTTTTATGTTTTTACCTAAAAAATATTATGATGATTCTAAATCATTTGAAAAGAGTGAAATTTTCCTAAGTTGTATAACCGATGATCCATCAAAAATCAGGACACGATAAGGTAGAGTATTCGAATTCAAATGTTCTTCCTCAAGGAATGTCATAGAATTTTTGTATTACATTCCTAACAAAAGTACACTTGAATGAAGTTTGAAAAATGAATCTCTTTCTCAAAGCAATGAGTAGATTATGGTTAAGATCATCCACTCGGGTGGTATAGAGTTTTGGATACAAGTTGCATGTTAAAGAGGTTAGTCATATGAAAAATAAAATAAATTTAATACTTCAATCACAAAAGTAAATCATACCAAAAGTTAACCAATAATAACAAGTTACCAACCAATATCAATATTTTAAGAATACATAAAATGAGTGATATTTTGTTTCTAAGTCCTTCCCGCTACCAACATCGACTTCATTGTGGTCGCTTTCTTGATGTTACAACACAAAGCCAAAACATCATTGTGGTTCAAATGGCATGGCCACCACTGCATACCACCTCATCTCTTTCCATCATCCTTCATAGTGTCATCGAGTAGAGGTGACAAAATTATTCACAATCCAAAATCCATTCAAATTAAATCTATTCAAATCCATCCGTTAGAACTAATGAATTTAAATGAATATAATCCAATGGATAATATTGATAATAGATAGATTCAAATTCATCTATTATATCCAATGAATATCTATTTGGATGGATACCCAATCCATCCAAAAAATTAAAATTAAAATATTTTTTTCTCAAAAACAACATGCAAAAACAATTCAAGCCTTATTATTCACAATATTATATTAATATTATTTATCAACCACCTTAATAATTAGATATTATGTCATTTTCTATATTAAAATGACCAATACTACTATAAAAAGGATTTTATATGTGAGCTATTTTTATTGGTACCTTTGTAGTGTCATATCAATTCCAATACAATAACTACGTAAAAAAGTTCCAATAATGTAGTAGTAATATTGCTTATACTTCAATTTATTTTAATAAAAAATATAATGAGTTAGATATAAATTTATTGTTTGGTGAGTTTATTTTTGAATTTTGCATGTCTAGGTAGTGAGTGGATATTTTACAATATCTTTTTATTTATAAAAAATAAGAAGGACTACTCAATCTTTTTTTCAAAAGTTGATAGAAATTTTTTATATATTAGTTTAACAGATTTTTTTGCTAACTAAAGTTTGTCTTCAATAGTATAATGGACCTTTTATTCTTCAATCATGTGATTCATATCGCATGTCTGTAATAAAATTAATAATATTTTTACCTGATTCTCATATATTCCTATCAGAGATTTATAAACTACTCTCTTTCTAACAAAGGGATTCATAACATTATCCTTTTTAACAAAACATTCTTTCAAAAAGTTTTCTTCTTCTATGGACTTTTCTTTTGATTCATTTCTCTCATTATAACCCCATCTTCTTCGTTAGGATAAAAACTTCACAAACTCATATTTTTAAAAGTGCTTTTAAGCTTTAAAAAAAAATACTTTTTAAAAGTGTTTGTAAAAAAAAACATTTTTTAAAAAGTGTTTTAAAAGAAACCTTTTTAAAATTGTTTTTAAAATTGATTTTGAAAAATGCTTTATTAAATAATAATTTTTAAAAGAATCTTTTTCTCTTCACATAATGCTTTATTAAAAATGTTTAGTTCAAATTAAAAAAATGGACCGGATATCCATCCATCCAATCCACTAAATGAATGCACGGATGGATTGGAATCCATTGGATAAAAATGAATTGGATAGTTTAAAATATGATGTAATGTATTTATATGGATTGATGGATGAATTTTCATCCATCCATTAGGATTCAAATTCATCTAATTGCCACCCTTATTACCGAGTTCACCACTATCACTAACTAAGAGTAATGACCACCTACTATCTCCAAAAGAGTAAGACTTAAATGTACCTTTAACCCCTCATGTTTTTCTATTTGGTAATTTTTATCGCACGTGTTTTTTTAATTTTTTTGTACTATCAAAGGTATATTCTCACATTTTGGGTAAGGAACTAATCCCTTTCGAGGTGAGTGACTGCCCCTCCCAACAAGTGTCACGACCAGGAATCGAGCCTTTGACATTTTGATACGTGTAACGTCCCGAAATACCATCCGAAAATATTTAAAGAGACTTTTATTTTAATAAAAGTGTTAAACTAAGTAATTCGAAGAATTGATAAATTGAAGGTAATTTTTTTTCAAAAGAGATGTTGTCACAGAAAGATTAGTCTGGCTACTTGTTAAAAAGGTTGATAAGTGGTTATAAAAATAAGGTTAACTTAGTTGATTAATTTTTCTCAAAACTTCCCATTTTGAAACTAGATGGTATATGATACTTCTCTAATTAGTTTTCCAAAATGAGCCACATCACTTAACCATCTCACTTACCATAACCTGAGGCGCGAGAGTTAAGTGTCAGAAGTAAAAGTCGGGTGTTTGGGGCAACAACCTCTCCGATAATACAGACTATAATCAAAATACAACTAAATTAGAGGCATATGGAATTACATCAGTGTTACCAAAAGTAGAATGAGTCCATAATATCGTCATCCGACAACAACAGCTAGAAAACTATGCTACTCAAGAATCTGAAGACTCAGGCTCGTCAGGGTCCTCCTTGGGGTCCTCCTCCATCTCGGTGTCAGAATTAATAATGATCACTAGGGGATAAGATATCAGCTCCTCCCCCGCGTGATGCTCCTCCACAAGTGGGGTGACAACATGCTCCGGAACTAGAACCACGACATCAGCAGAGTACCATAATGCATTAGGGATCGCCATCTCCTCCTCATCTTCATCCTCATCCTCCGAGTCACTGAAATCATTGATCGTCATGCCGCTCCTCTGAGATCTAGCCTCCCGCCTAGCCCAAAACTCGATGATCAGGTGTTCTGCCTCCACAACAATGGGGTCTGACCCGCGACGAATGCCATTCTTCACTACCCGAGTGAAGATACGGCAAGGGCCCGTCCGCCTCGAAACTAGATGAACAAACATACCATTATCTGAGACAGGTACAACCCTAGGAGAGTCATTAGGAACGACTAACCTAGGTGAGACACGCGAAGTAGCGCTCGCGGTTTGGGAAACGACGAGGGGGTTTGGTCCGTCCCCATGTAAGGCCACTAAGATCTCAAAGTCTCGATTGTAGCTGAAAACATCGACTCTGTTGTTAACTGGTCGAAAGTGAACTGTACACGACCCAGTGTAGAACCAACGATCACCTCTACGTACCCATGACCCCTCGGGGGTCATGTCGAACTAAAATCTGGTTTTCCCTACTGGCATCTAAAATCGCCCACACCAAAACAACACAACCATAGAGAATAGAGGGAGTAAAACATCTAATGAATGTACTTCATGACAACATGTGATTACATAGAACATGGCATTAAGATGGCATACACCAATAATAATAGAAGTAAGCATTTGAATAGATATAACATGTGAATGTTCATGATGTATGATGATTGTAACATGAGACAGGGGATAATTGCCTTCAAGTACCATAAACAAGTGCTATGCATAATCGCCATCCAAACTCCATATCAAGTCCAACCTTTCTACCTCGGAAAAAATCGGGAGTACAAGACATCCTACCAAGCCACAATCCAGATATATTCAGACATCATGCATCAAAGTGCTGCACAGAGTGTGGTACCAATGTCCCTACGGATGATGCCATATCTTGCACTTTCAGATTCTCTCTCCATCGATCCTAAAGTGTCAAGGGGGTGTTAGAGTTCACTTAGTTTCAAATGTAGATTTATCATGTTCTAACAGAATGCAATCATCCGGACCCTCACTAGACTACTCCACCTAAGTATTCCCTCAAGGCTTATTGATGAATCACCACCATTGCCGCTTCTATCCAAATCTCAGGACATCTCTGTCACTGTCCGCTTCCTCTTACAATCCTAAGCTTTGGTTCGTGCATATGCTCAATGTCATTCACACTTCATGTTAAACTTGAACTTTTCTTTTAATTCATTTGGTCGGCTCATCCTAAGTCATCACCTTCTTAGTAAGCACACACACACACACACACACATATATATATATATATATATATATATATATATATATATATTGTCCTCTCATCTAGCCGACGGGGTAACATTCAAAGAGTGGAATTCCCTATCCAATTACAAATTAACAGATTATCATTCGTGCATATGCTCAATGTCATTCACACTTCATGTTAAACTTGAACTTTTCTTTTAATTCATTTGGTCGGCTCATCCTAAGTCATCACCTTCTTAGTCATCTAGCCTCATCGGATGCCCAATGCTAGAGGAATGCTTCTTGTTGGACCTGATCCTTCTCTTATTTTCTACTTGCAGAGATTCTATGAATTTTGGCTTTACTCGGCATGTCACTACTCTTCGAGTATGACGCGTATACAATGAGGCGTACCCTTAGATACTTGATAAGTTATTACACATTTCCCTTTTCATTTCCCATTTAATATCATTCATTAGATATATCATCATCACATCTATTTCAGATATCATATACAAGGAATTGTATATAGTAAAAAGTGGACACATCATATAAATATGAATGGGATATTCACATTTCTCTCAATCTCTTAGCTCATATGGTTTGGTGAACCCACCATCCAAAAGTTGGCAGTTGACCTACATCATCTCTGAGTATCTAAAAGGACTACACTCGGGTATTGGGTTAGTCCAAACAACACACCAATGATTAGCCCATAGAAATTCCTAACTATTAGACTCTTCAAACTGTGAGTACGTTTGGAGACCCTAATGTCATATTCTAAGACGATTGTGTCACGATGGTTCTCCCTCACCTCGATGTGTCGAAGAAGTCATTCAGCCTACGATCTGATCATTCTCGTCCGCACAACGTTCCACTCTATCTTTATATCCTCACATGACAAACCAATTTTTTTTGTTAAACAGTACCGTTATACTAAAACGTCGTTAGCCATATTTTATGGACTTAGGCGATATTTTCTAGTCATTGGTTCTCATGAAAAGTTACTTAATTTACCAAAGCACTTCGTTTTAGAAATGATTCAGAGTTTTGTCTCAACTAATAAAATGTTTAGAATGTCATAAAAAGTCCTTATACAAAAAATTAGGTTATTATTATGAAAATTACGAAAATACCCTTTATAGGGACTGTTTTCATAAGATTAGTCTAAACTGTCCAAATACACTACAACTATCGTTTCGGTTCATCAAATTGAAAAGTTCCCAACAGAGACTATCCTTGAAATAGTCTCAGTATTTCACATGTAATTTTTTCAGATTTTTCCATCTCGTTTTACTAATTTTAAGGTCATTATCAAAGTAACACTACCATACTTTAAAGAGAGAAACATACACTATAGCTATCTAAAATATGTTTCAAAACGAAAAGTCCAGAAACGAAACTCATGTTTATTTTTCATAAAACATTCATATCCATAAAATCTCATAAATATGTTCTGTTTTAGATTTAATATGATTTTGTGGTGATTTTCCACGAAAATGAAAGAATAAAGAAGGAAGTACTAAAAATAAACCTTTTTATTTTTTTATAAAGCTATTGTCATAGTTTTAGATTACTGAAACTCTTAAGTCTAAAGTTCTAGACCCTAAATAGCTTCCTTCACTTTTCTAGAATTCTATTGTCTAATAAAAGCATAAAAAACACATTTAAACACTCAAAATCACTTCTAATTGCTTCCCTCTTTATATCCAAATTTCTCACCACCAAAGGTGAGTTCTTTTTCCAGAACTAAAGGTCATGAGGAAGACTTAACATTTATCTTAACTACTAAATCATTTTATGGTGATTTTTGAAACGTTTAATTACTAAATACAAGTTTTTAAGCTTCCAAAAGCCACTTAAGTTTGTCTCTATGTTCCACTCTCTTTGTCAACCTCAAAAGAGGACTTATAGAAGGATTATAATCATGGAGTTTTCATAAGTATTTCACCTTTTAAAACAAAGGGCGTGTTCTTGAATGTAAGAGTACTTTAAGCATGGTTTTTACATATAACACTATACAACAACCATACTCAACACTCTTGGAAAGAAAGAAAAAAATGAAAACCTTCCAACTAATGATAGGGTTCGGTTTTGACAAAGTACAAGAAGAGGAAGAATTTTTCATGAAACTTTTGGCTTATCCTAGCTTAAAAGCTCACCAAGTTCATAGGTCCCGCAATCTACCTCAACATCTCCATTAACTACTCTAACCTCATTCTTAAATCATAAACTTTGAGAAATATACATAAAACAAATATTAAAAGCAATGAATAAGAAAGGAAATGAGTTAAAAGTCCCAAATAAGTAGTTACCTAGTGCAAGAGTCAAGACTTTGAAGAATTTTTGTGTAGGTTGGAGTTGCAAAACTCATTCCCTCACTGCTCCAAGGGCCACACAGTTTTGGGAAGAAGAAGAGAGGGATGAGAGCTTCTCTCACCTCTTTAGTTTAGTGTGTGTATGTGAAAAAATGAGAGTAATTGTATTTTATGTAATATGCCATTATCATAAAGATGAGACAAAAGAGTGGGTTATTCTTACTTCATTAAATACATGGCAACTTCACATGCCTTCCTTTTGGCTTGTCTTACAAGCAAAAGACATGATTATTTCATGCAAAAGGACATTCCTTTGTCTTATTCCATCACTCTTCAAATTTGAAAATTTTCATGGAGGAAAGAAACTTATATTGGGAATTTCACACTCGATCGATTATTCTCGTCAAGAATAATTTTCTGAGTCTAAACATGTGATTATATTTCTCATCTAACACTATGTAGATAGAAACATTGTATTGATCTATGTCGTGCAGTGCCCCACCTTGCACGAGGCGTAAAAGTTCGAAAATAAAACTATTCGAATTTACACTCAATTTGACTGTAAAACATGAATTAAAACTGATTTTTGTACTTAAAACTTCGGTTTGTCACTCTGATAATAAAGCTCACTCTATAGTGAGTGTCAGATGAAGGTCGTAGTCAGATTCTATTTTAAGGGTTTGTAATTTGATATATTATCATTGGATAATATATATGATTATCGTATCCCTGAGTATCTCACTTACTCTAGGATTATCTAGATATTAACGACTTATTAAAAGATATTAACTGCTTAATGCATTTGACATGTTGGAAAAATCGCGGTGTTACAATATGTGTTTCTTAATTTGACAATTTTAGTCAACCCATTCAAAAACTAATTCTGGATGGTGAGCGGAGGGATGTTTGCGATCATTTTTGATCAATTTTAAGGTAAAAAATCATCTGATTGAAATATTATATCTGGTTTGGTCTGATCTGACTTATTTATATTAAGATGTTCGATCCAAATAATATGTAGGTTTTGTTCAGTCTGGATTATTTTTTTTTACAGAAGATTGACATTGCACATACATTCAAAACTCATAAAATGATTAAATATTAAGTGTAATATACTTGAAGATATTAAGTGTTATTCAGAAGAAAATAACGAACAATATGAACATCAAGCGAAAAAAATAGCAACAAAAAATATGTTCAACATCAAAACAATAGCAAAAAACAATATTCAACAATAGCAAAACAAAGGGAAAAAAAATGTCGTGCAATAGTAAAACAACAACGAAAAATAACAACGAAGTGTTATACACTTAAACTTTGCCATATTAATTTGGTCAGACTGGAACAGTCTGGATCTTAGAGTTAGAACTAAAAACCGAACTAGACTAGTCAAATTTTAAAATATAATTCTAGCACAATCCAAACACATTTGATTTTTGCGATTTTTGGTTTTATTTCTAGACAAGTATAGATTTGAACTCCCTAAAGGCGACATGAGAAATGATAGAACACATGTTATTCGTCTATAACGACCAACCTTAGTCTCATTAGGTGTGGTTGATGACAATATAATACTATATCATAAATCATATGCATTGACGAAATATTAACCTCTTAATCTTTCCTATTTTTTTGTCTTCATTTTCCTTTAGAAATTGATATAACTTCCATTTGATATTCAATCTTTGTTAGGAAGATAATAGTTTTCTTCACACATTTCTAAACCATATAAGATGTGATTCTATTATCTCGTCTTAGAAAGTTTGAATATGTGTAAATGATATTGCCAGAAGCTTGAGTAAGATAACTGAAATTTCTTGTTTTTAAATAGAAAAATATTTTGGAAATACTTAAAATTATTTCAAATATTTTTTTGTTTAATCAAATATCTTTACTCAATAGGTAAGAAACTATGTAGCTGTCCCAAGAAAAATAGGAAAACAAATTAATACATCAAATGTTTGCCACATGGCAGTATATTAAAAGTTACTTAAAATGTTTTTCCTCTTGATGTTAAATATTTTTTGTATAATAACTTTAAATATTCTTTTAATGCCTTTTACGTTATTATGTTTAAAAAGGAAATAAATTCCACCAAAATTACATAGGATGACTACTTGTTTGCCACGTTAGCATTGTCATTTATTTTTTTATACAGATAGACTAAAATTCAGTGTTGTGTTAACCGGACTGGACCGGACAGTTCGACCGGTTTGACCACTGACCGGACTTGAAAACGGTTCTAGTTTGTAGTCTTAACCAAGTGAGGGATTGAACTGCTTTGAATCAGAGACATTCTGGTCCAACCATGTTAAACCCGGTTGAATCACAATAACATGGGAAGTGAACCGGACAGTTCGCTTAAAATTTTAAAAAATAGAACACTACTCTAATGTTTTGGTTTACTCCGGCCCAAAAAAGACAGAAAAATGTTAAATCTATATAATTATATGCAATTATTAATTATATAAAATTTTGTATTTACATATAACTATATATTTATAGATAAAAATGTTAAATTATATATGAAATCATCTGTATTAGGACTTCATTATAAAAATATGAAGAAAATTTAAAGAAAATTAAATGCAATCTGTTAGAAAATCATAGTGAATTTAAAATTCTTTTTCATTAACATGTTCAAGATGCGTAAATATTCAATATTATCATCATCAAAAAATGAGGTATCACATTCCACCTCAAAATCATAATTTATATAATTATCTATTTGATTAAGTATGCAGCTTTTCAAAATCATTAAATTAATCTTAAGATAATGATTATAAAAGACATCATGTATGCAAAAAGAATCACTCTTAAGTACTTTTCATAAAATATAACTTATACAAAAATTAGTTCAAAAGATCAAGGGTATTCCTAAATCAGAGCCAATAATACCAATATAAACAAGATACTTAACTATACAACAACTATGTTCTTCTTGTCTATATTTCCATCAATGAATATCCATAGAGCAATTGCAACAAACCTGGACATACACATAGTATAGACAAAAGAAAAGACAATGAAAAGGGAGTAATAACCAACTACGGCGACCGCAACGTGAACTTACATAGAGAAATAATATTAAAGTGAGACACCCTATAACAACACCATAATCAAACAATGTCAAACATATGCAAATGATGCATGAAGTTAATGTCTTATACAAGAGGATATTCACATCTACAATTAATATATCTTTCATGCAATGCAATATGCAATTCACCAACCAATCACAACCAAAATTACAAAACCCGAAGGCCAAGATCCTAGTGGGAAAGCAACCGGGAGTACAAATATCCTTAACAACGGCAAGTAACAATATCAATTGTTTTCAATTACCTCTATCAGATGTGCTTACGTGGTAAGCCCAGTCTATTTCAGGATTCCTCTCAACCGATCATGAAATGTGCAAGGGGGTGTCAGAGATCATTTATTTTGCATGTAGGACTATCCTGATCATACAACTTATAAGACCAGACCCTTACTAGACTGTCCCACCTAAGCAATCCCTCAAGGCTTCTTGACGAATCACCGTCATTGCCACCCCTATCTAAATCCCAATGATATTTCTATCACAATATATTTCCATTTTCTCCAACTCTAACTACAAGAATGCAATACATGTACACTAATCGAAGTTAGCCCATTAAATCTTTTAATCAAGGTTTTCATAAGTTTTATTTCCACAAATATAACATAAGTTAGTCATCTCAGCGCCAATGCATTTCTATCATGTCAAGTCCAATGGACGAGCTCAAGACGCTAACTTTGTATCCAAGATCATTAGGTAAAAGCCCAATTCTCACTACACTTTCAAGTGTGTGAATAATCATAGGCTCTCATCAAATTCAATATTTCCAAAAATACAACCTAAGTTAGATATCTAAGGCCAATGTATTTTTACCATGACATGTCCTCAAGACGAGCCCAAGACACTAACTTAGTGATTTAATATACGAGCAAGACCTCAATTTGAAACTCTTGTATTTTTCATATCAATACGATAATCACATATATATATTTTTCATTTCAATACAACTATACAACAATCAATAACATAACCATTGCAATTGAGATATTTCTAAATTATAACTTTGTCACAAATATTTAGCACATAAAACAATTATCAATTTATCATAATGCTCACATGCATACAAACATAATTATTTAGCAACCTTTCATGACAATGTAATACCATAAGCGAGTACCTCGCTTATGTTACACAAAAATGAATTCATACACATATATTTCCAACACAATCAAATATCTAAGACTCTATACATCGTCATGAAAAAATTAAGGACTCTTACATGGAAAAGTTTCCATGGAGTTCCTAATCTAAAAAACTCTCCGACTTTTGAGGGAATCGGAGAGGAAAAACTTCAATAAAATACTCTAAGACCACAATGGTCTTCTCCCTCACCTTAGATGCTTTATCTCATCACTTTATTTTTATATAATAATCACGAGCATGGCCAGTGGCATCCACCAAGCATCGCCACTTCATCAAACACTAATCAAAACACAATCAATTTAAATAAATAAGCTTATACACTTAATCATCCTTAACAAGAAGATTGAATGAAATTAATTCTGTTAAAACGAGTCATTCTCTAACAGAAGTTGTTTAAATCTATAGGGCATGACTTTATAAAAAAAATATAATTATTCATATTTCAGCCGCAAGAATTCATGCTCATGGTCATACTTTAGTCCAAGAGACAATAAAAAAAACAAAGTAACAAATTAAAATATTATTACTTTACAAAAGATTCATGGTTTGTCTACAAAAGAAGTTAACGACAATTTTGTAATCAATTGAAAATGCAGACCTAAAGAGTTAAAGGATTTAGCAGATCTACAATTAGCTTAACATATAAATGAAGCATCAAATAATTATAACAAAAAGAATTGTTGGCCAAACGACACATATATTTGGAATCCAAGCTATTAAAATGTTATCAATCCACAAAGGTTTCAACTCAAGACATGTGGATTTCCATGTTTTTTTTGTACATAAAAATAAAAGACTTTAAAGAATGCAATGATCACCACACAACTTTACTTAATAAAAAGGGGTTTCTATTTGTCCAGTTCATGGATTTTACAAAGAACGAGAAATTTATAACTTTCAAACATTGATTGAAATATTGCAATGAGTTTTCAAAGAAAATATAAGAAAATACTCAACAAGTGTATTCTCTACATGTCGTCGTCGTCAATGTTTCCAAGGAAGAGTGTGTTTTTTAACTCCCAAGTAGTGGAAAGATATATTAATATATTTAGGTTAAAAGTGAGAGGTGAGAGGCGTACATAAAATAAATCCACACACTTATAAAATTGATACATATAATATACATATAAGTGTAATATATAAATATCAAGGGAAAATTAAATTACATATCTGAAATTATATATCATACTAATATGTATATCTCCTAAATTTTTAGTTATAATAATATAAATAACAGGCACAAACATTTGTAGTTAGAGATGAATGCAGGAAATAAAAAGTATATAAAGGGGTAAAGATACAAAACTAAGATATCATCCTCTTAATAGTTCACTATAAACGTTATGATGATTATTAAATATTGGCTTAAAAGAAAAAGAGAATGACGTAGCCAAGTAAAATGAGTGGCTATAGTGGAACCTTTTTTGTAGCCAATGAGAAGAAGAGGTTGTGGTGAAGCATCTTTGTTTTTGGCCATACAATCCTCAAGGCTTTGGCTATAAATAGGAATGCTCCAAGCCATTGTAAGACACACCAATATTCTAGCTTTAGTGCATATTCTCTCTTCTTCTCTTGTTCTAATATTGTGAGGAATATTTTAGTGTTTAAGATATACTTGAGAGAGAGTGATATTGGGTGTACTTGGGTTTTGGGAAGTGAGTGAAACACTTGAGTGAACTTGTAATTCTCTTTTATCATAGTGATAATATCATTGTTGCTCTTCAACCGTGGACGTAGGGAAATTGCTGAACCACGTTAATTTCTCGGTGTCATTTTCTTTATTTAAATTTCTCCATGTGTCTTCCGCTACAACAATGATCATAATCAAGTTAATCAAAATCCATAAGGAATATAATGTTATAATATAAATAATATAGGATATATTACTTCTAAGTATTTCTAAGATTATGAATAATTTAGTTTTATCATCAAAGGAGAGAGAATAGATAAAATAATCAAAAACAATAGCCACATATTAGTGAAATAATTTGTTAAAGATTAACCCAAATAATTATTGGTTATATTATAATATAGTATCAAAATTAGTTTAGGATAAACATTATAATAAACATAACGATTCAAGATAATGTTATGAAGATAAATATTATTAGCTATAATATTCATTAAATTATTTACCAAAATATAACACTCACAAAATATGTTTAATGAAAATTCACTATGTATTACAAAAATACTTTAATAATGTAATGCAATGAATTTCTATCTTAAATTATATTCTTGAAACAAATTTAACTCTTGGAAGATAATGTTTCACTTAACTACAAGATAACTAATAAAGTAAGTTATATAATCATAAATTTATTGGATAAACATTTAAAGATCAACAACTCATTCAAAAATCATGTTTATCTGTCTTTAGTTTAAATAAAATTCATATTTTTCATTCACATAAAAAAAATAGAAAATTGTAGGTGTTACATCTTCTGGTCCAACCAGGTGGTTTAACTAGTTAAACCGGTTAAACCTAATACGAGATATCTCCCGGTTAAATGTCTGACTCGGGTTTGACAACATTGCTAAAATTATCAAATTGAGAAACTACCATAATGACAAGGAGAAGAAGAAAATAAACCGTTAACTAAGAAATTAAAAATATATTTAAGTCTAGAATACCAGCTGTGTGGAACAGCATGGTCGAGTTCAATAACATGGATATAAGTGGAAAAAGTATAAAGTAGATAAGTTCTTGATATATTTGTTATATTAAATCTTACATTATGTTGACAATGGTAATTAATGTTAGATTTTTTAATTGATAGGATTTATTTGTATTGGCATAGAACAATATTTCTTCATATAATGATAAAGTTGGGATATTATTATTACAGGGTCCCAACAGATGCTTCTCTAAACTTGAAGGGGAACAAGAAGCTATAAACAAGCTGATATTTAGGAAAATTGTTTAACACCCTTCAATGGAGTTTACCTTCATAGTTTATTCAATAATATTATGTATGAATTTCAACTTTTAGGGTCTATTTGTGAGTTAATTTTTTGAGGGAAAATGAGATAATGAGAAGGCTTGAAAGCCATGAATTATATTCAAAAATCAATTCACAAATAATATAATGTGTGCTAAACTTCACCGTAATAATATAATAATCTATCATGATGTAGAGTTATAATAAATTTATTTTTACCAATAAGGCACTTTTGCATATATATGATAAATTGAACCATTTACATTGTACTTAAAAATCTAACTATGTACCCCCAAAAATCTATCTAGCTAGTTAACTATCCACCAACTCACAATGCCTGATATAGTTTATTATCAATGGAAAGTCCAATGTAGCTACAACAAATTATTTATGTTAAGTATCAGTGATTAAATACACTTAGAAGGGGGCTTGAATAGGTGTCGCAGTTCCCAAATACCATTATTGGCACCAAAGCCCTATTCTGGAAAATCACCCAGTTAATCGATTAAAGGACTGCCTTAATCGATTAAACCAAATTAACAGAGAGTTGCCTAATGGCTCAATTATACAGACAATTATAGATTATACAAAAATGATATAACAGATATATTTGAACATAAATGATCTTTGTATGGCAGTATTACTATATCCAAATTATCAGCTACAATAGGCAATTAAAAGCTATTTAAAACAGTAAAGAGATAAGGGAAAGAAACAGCTTGCAACAAGGTTTTTATACTGGTTCGTTTTGCGGTCCACTGCAAAACTACATTCACTCCTCCCCTCTGATCTGAGAGATTTTTCTTCACTAAAATTGAAGCTAATGTATTTTGCATACACACTTCCAATTACAAGACCTTGAACGCTACCTTCTTGAATTCCAAGAACCCCTACCTTGGTTTGACCTTACCAATCGCCTAGGAAAACCTTTCCTACGATCCAGCCCCAACCAAGAGTATGTTCTAAACTCAAGACCTCCAAGTCTTGGTGAAGACTCTCTGTATCTCGTTGGTGTTACGACACCAAGAGACGACTTTCCTTGTTACACAAAATACAACAAAAACAGAGTAATGTGAAGCACTAAAAGGCTTAAATTTTATAATCAAGAACAATCTAAAAACCCTATACAAATCTTATAATTACCAAGAATATGTATAAGATCAGAATCATGAAGAACATGCAATTTCTACCCTTAAGAAAATTCTAAACCGTAATGAAAGAATCATACAAGAACAAGATAGAATGATGAACACATTTAATCACATGCAATGGATGACATGTTAATCCCTAAGCATGATACTATCTCACTCTAATCTCACATGCAATTCTCTCTACCTATATGACATACATTGAACATGAAAATATGCAACTTAGCAATTCTAAACTGAGTGAATGAAAGATCTAAAATCGTATATGAAATATGTTGAAAAAACAATTTATATAGAAAAGTAGTTAAATGCCCAGTTAATCGATTATGTTGCTTGTTAATAGATTAACGGGCTGTTTGAGAATAACTGAAATCCGTTTTTCAGTTATCTGTTGAAAATGTTAAAACTGTTTTCTCGTTGATCGATTAAAGCTTTACTTAATCGATTAACTGACATATTTTCAGTTAACATATTAAATGGTAAAATAGCTATATGTTATGCTTATCAACTAAACATGTTTTACCATAATGTTATGCCTAAAATGCACAAATAACATGTATGATTAATGCATGAACATATAATAATCTAGATGACATGTCTCATGCAAATGATATGATAGTTTTTAGAACTTGTGAGATTGGTATCTAGGTTTACCTAACCTAGACTAAAAAACTAAGACACATATCTAAGACTCTAGTCTAGACATGAAGCTCTTGAATCTTTGACATGTTGATTTGTTGAATTATCTTTAAGCTTTCACTAAGTCCTTTGTCTTCATCAAAACATAGGCAAGATGAGTGCTATCTTGATACTTTGCACTTTCAATCTCCCCCTTTTTGATGATGACAAACTCAATACCAAATTTGTTTTGATGCATAGCTTCAAGATGGTCACAGAATGCAAGGTTGCTGATTTCAAAGTTAAAGCGCATAACTAGACAACGGAAGCTGAATATTATTTACAACCTGCACACATTAAACAATAAAACAACCTTTCTCCCCCTTTTGTCATTATCAAAAAGATAAACTAAATGAAATTTTGGTCAAAAGTAAGAAGATATATTATGTGAACTCAAACTATAATTAATCAATTAATATTGGGAGTGTAATTAATTAACCAGTTGATAAAAGAATTGAATAAGTGCACACATTTATCAGCATTTAATCGATTAAGAAAACATATTAATTGATTAAAACAACAGAATACAACAGTATGACAGATTTAATGACATGGAAGGTTATACATGAACTAATCAAGCATAGAATGATCAAATTTTTATTTTAGCATTCAAACAACAGACTCAATCAAACATAAGAGATACATATAACCAAACATGATTAAGAACCATTAACCATGCATTCATGCTATATTTGACATATATAAGCAAAATGAAAATTCAATAGAAACAATTTAAGTTCAAATGGCATGCATATCAAGTCATAAAAGTGCCGCAATAGTAGATAGTTAGAATTACAATCCAGAAAGCAAAGAGAAAATATGCCTCAAAGATACAAAGCATCAATGATCCTCAAAGTTAGCTATATAGAAGAACTAAGCCTAAGGCAATCCTAGGGTCTAAGGTCTTCTAATTTAAAGATGCGGATGAAGATCTTTGTCATCAGGAACGGTCATACTACTATCACCCTTGATGAGGAATCTCAGCTTCTCAAATTCTGCACAAAATCTCTTGTTCTATGCCTCAACAGTGTTCTGAACGAAGCTCCTCATAGCCTGATAGTGGTTATCAATGTAGGCGACCTGACGTTCCTCAAAGTAATCCAAATCTGCATGGTGGGAGTCTTTCAGAGACTAAAATGTAGATCCATTCTATCATTCAACTTTTGCTCCATAGCATGCAGCTGAGCTAACTCAAAGGATGATTCCTGCAGTGCGTTTCCAGTTTGCTCCCCCTGAGTTCCTGCATTAGGCTGATCTGGTCCAGCCTAATCTTCATCATCTGATACATCCATATTAGCATTAGTAAAATCTTCTTGGGATTGCCAAGTACTTCCATACTTGTAGATACCCATTTTGTGGATTAAGCTTTCACCAACAAGGTGATCTTTCTCCGAATTCCTTGTAACGATGGTGTCAGATACGTCAATATGAAGATAATCAATAATTTTCGAGATGAACACATTGTAGGGCAACAACTTGGATTGCGATGTAGAGATAATATACATGAACTTTAGGATCTCTTCAGGCCAATTAATCATTATATTCTTCTTCACATCATATATGAATTTGAGATCATTAATAGTAGGTTGTGCGTGATTAGTGTTCCTCTGAATCAGGGTGTATGCAATCAAATAGTGAAGCAATCTATTCTCTACAGATAGTGAACGAACTTTGGTAAGTTCTCCCTAGACATATAGATGGGGACCTCTCAGACATGATTTGTAAACCTCAGCAACATCGGAATCCTTAAGCCATTCACAATCACATAGGCTAACACCAGTTGTGAATAAGCCACCCACATTCATGAAAATATCACTATCCAACTCAAATAAATTTCCCAAAATCATCGACTAATATTTGCCATCCTTATATCGGAAGTTGGCATAAAATTCTCTAATCAGCGCGGGGTACATATTACCCGTCAATTCCAAAAACATCACAGCTCCCTAAGCTCGCATACCTTGTGGAAACTGAAAATCTTGTTTTGCCATCCAGGTTAGATCAACATACCTGATGTAAGTGGGTTTCCTCCCTGAAACTTGGACAACTGAGTCTCCTAAAGAATGAGAGAGTAGTAAGGATCTCCTCGATCTTGCCTCACATTCGGATTTGAAGATGAAGCAGTAGGAGGCTTGTGAATGCGATGAGCACTTGTCTTGAACCTCTTCGAACGATCTCTTTCCATTTTTGAAGCAAAAACTGTGTGTGAAGAAGGTTAAGGGAGGGGACTTAACTTAGGGTTTGGAATTGGGAATGGGATTCCTTAGAAAATATGAGAGAAAGATGGGATGAATTGAGGCGCAAAGTGGGTAAAGGTGAGGTTTAATTCTTCTTTAAGCTAAGAAATCGAATTTGCTGTTTTCTTTTGAGATTTTCAGAGAAAAGGAGGAAGAGAGGGTTTGTAAAAATGACAAAAATGCTACTGATTCTAATTTATCTGTTGTTGTTAATCAATTAAGAGGTGTATTTAATCTATTAATCATAGTTAAAAAATTCCAGATTTTCAAAGGAATGAGCCCATGTAATCGATTAAAGTAAGACATTAATAGATTAACTATTTTGAAAAATAAAACGTTTGCTACTGGAACTCATTTTAATCGATTAAGAGATATGGTTAATCGATTAGCTGACATCAGATTTGCAGAATCAAGAGGTTTTTGGGTTTTAAAATCATGCAAATATTTCTAACAATTATCAAGTAGTTTTTACTCAATCACATATACATTTTCAGCTTGTCACACAAGATCATGAGTCATAATAGAAATATAATGCATTCACAAAAAGTATACATTTTGAAGCATATAAGACATTAATCATGCGAAGCATATAATAAAATTTTAGACGATTTTAATCAAGATAATTTTCATCAAGGATTCCAAGTTCTCTTCAAAGAACATAGAAAGTATCTCGTGAGAGGGGCTTAGTGAAAATATCAGCCAATTGCTTAGTAGTTTCAGCAAATTCAAGCACACAATCGCCTTTTTGTACATGGTCACGCAAGAAATGATGTCTAATTTCTATATGCTTGGTTCTCGAATGCAAAACGGGTTTCCTGGATAGGTTTATGGCAATTGGATAGGTTTATGGAAATTGTATTAAGGAGTCCAAAGTCCTTAAGTGGCTGCTTCATCCAAAGGATTTGAGCGCAAAACACACCAGGGACAATATATTCGGCTTTGGCGGTGGACAAAGCAACACATGTAGGAACTGCCTAGTAAGTGACAAGTCCCACTAGTACTCTTCTGATCCAACTTACATCCCGCAAAATCGGAATTGGAATATCCTACCAAGGATAATGAGGCATCCCTAGGATACCATAATCACATATTAGTTGTTCCTTTTAAATATCTCATGACGCGTTTAACAATAGTATAATGTGAATCTTTAGGACATGCTTGAAATCTAGCACACATACAAACACTAAACATAATATCGGGGCGACTCATAGTTAAGTACAATAAAGAGCCGATAATCCCACGATACTTGATTACCTCGATTGCTTTTCCCTTTTCATCTTTGTCTAGATAACATGTGGACGCCATAGGTGTTGAAGCCTCTTTACACTTTTCCATATCGAACTTTTTCAGCAACTCCTTGCAATATTTTGATTGATGAATGAAGATGCCACTTTCCATTTGTTTTTTTAAGCCCAAGAAAGAAGGTCAACTCACCCACCATCGACATCTCAAATTCACCATGCGTCATCTCAGAAAATTCTTTACAAAGAATGTCATTAGTAGATCCGAAGATTATATCATCAACATATATTTGAACTAATAATACATGATTATCTAATCTACGAATAAAGAGGGTAGTATCAACTATACCCATCACGAACCCTTTTTCCAAAAGGAAAGAGCTCAATCTATCATTACAAGCTCTGGGAGCTTGTTTAAGGCCATAAAGAGCCTTTTTGAGCTTATATACATGGTTCTAATATTTAAAATTTTTAAAGCCGGGAGGTTGATCTACATATACCTCCTCTTGAATGTAGCCATTCAAGAAGGCACTATTGACATCCATTTGAAAAAGGTTAAAATTCATAATCGATGCAAAGGATAGAAACATCCTAATGACCTCTAATCTGGCTACAAGAGCGTAGGTCTCATCATAATCGATGCCCTCCTCCTGTTTGTAGCCTTTGGCCACTAAACATGCTTTATTTCTTATAATCATGTCAGATTCATCCAATTTATTACGAAAGACCCATATAGTACCAATCACTGGATGTTCTTTAGGCTTAGGGACCAAGTCCCATACATTATGACACTCGAACTGGTTTATCTCTTCTTGCATAGCTTTACCCCAGTGAAATCCTCAATGGCCTCATCGATGGTCTTAGGCTCGATTTGAGATACAAAAGCAACAAAGTTACAAAAGTTTCGTAAAGAGCTACGAGTTACCACCCCTGTAGTTATATCACCTGTCACTTTGTCGAGTGGATGATCTTTCTTGGTCTTCCATGCGATTGGCAGGTCCTGATGCTCATCTTGGACAGTTTGCTCTGCTTCTGCTTCTTTGTCTTGGTCCATGTCCTTAGAGTATGCTTCTTCTAAAGCACCTACAACATCTTCACGAATACCTTCCTCTTGTCTTTTGGAGAAGATTCGTCAAAATGGACATGCACAAACTCTTCTACTTGCATTGAATACTTATTAAAGACTCGATAAGCTTTACTATGCAATGAATACTCAAAAAATATACCCTCATCAGCTGAATCAAATTTACCTAAAGCTCTCTTTCCAATATTTAATATAAAACATTTACAACCAAAAGCATTAAAATGAGCAATATTAGGTTTTCGACCTTTTAAAAGTTCATAAGGTGTTTTTTTAAAAAGTATGCCTTAAGAGTATACGGTTAATCATATAGCAAGCTGTATGCACTGCATCAGCCCAAAAATATTTAGGAACTTGGCTTTCGTTTAGCATGGTTCTAGCAAGTTCCTCTAAGACTCGATTCTTCCTCTCAACAACTCCATTTTGTTGAGGGGTATGAGGGGCCGAAAATTAATGCATAATACCATATTTATCACAAAATTTATCAAATAAATGGTTTTCAAATTCACCACCATGATCAGATCGAATATCTTATGGTTAAACTAATTTTGGATTTGCTTGGCAAGGTTTTTGAAAGACTTGAACGCATCGCTCTTGGATGATAAAAATAATGTCCATGTAAATCTAGAGAAATCATCAACGACCATTAAATCATAAAAGCTACCACCAAAACTCATGACCTGTGATGGTCCAAACAAGTCCATATGGAGAAGCTCCAGGTCTTGTTGTGGATATCACATTCTTTTATTTGAATATAATGCATTCATAACAAGTATACATTTTGAAGCATATAAGACATTAATCATGCGAAGCATATAGTAACATTTTTGAAAATAGAGTAGTGACATCCTCCAGATTAACCATATAGATATTATTTATACGATATCCGACAAACTTAACTTTATTAGATATATTGTGACGAATAATATAACACTCAGAATCAAAAGATACACGGTTACCTTGGTCGCATAGTTGGCTGATACTCAAGAGGTTGTGTTCCAGCCCTTCAACATACAACACATTTTCTATCACTGCCTGATTTGAGTTACCAATTGTTCCGGTGCCAAGTATCTTTCCTTAGTTGTTGTCTCCATAAGTGACAAACCCTTTTTTTTGCAAGGATAGATCTAGGAATTTTGATCTATCACCCGTCATATGTCTCAAGCAACCACTATCAAGATACCAATGTTGTCCATGTTCTCGAAGACATACCTACAAAACATAGACCACTTTCCTTTTTCAGGTACCCAAGTTATGTTGGGTCCTTTTCTGTTAGTAACTAGGGAGTTATCTCCCCTTTTCATCCAAACATACACGCTACTAGGTATACCATATTTTCTAATATAACAAGAGTAGGAAGTGCGACCATGAGTGCAACAATAAAAGCATGTAGGAACCTTTTTATTAAAATATTTCTTATTAGGCCGATTAATAGGTCTCCTATATAGTCTTCTCCTAGGCCTAGGAGGAATATATCCTAGTCCGGTATGGTCACCAACATTTCTGGTTTGGCTAAGCATAGTGTCTTACATGTTTTGACTCTTTGTGAGTTTTTCATTAAGTCTCAAATTTTCATTTTTCAAATCTTCACAAGTATCACAGACAGTTGATTGACATAAATTATCGTTAGAGCAATTGCATGCATTACAAGAATAGATCAAATCTAATGTTTCATTTTCCAATTTTAGTTCATCTAATTCTTTTTAAATTATTTTTTGTTCATTTAGCAGGATTACCCTTTTTCTATTCGAACTAATCCTAGCTAATTTCTTCAATTCATCATGAAATTCGACATACGCATTATACAAATCCTCATAAGGAGGATAATTATTAGATGAAGCAGATGAGGTGTCAGAATATACCTCGCTATTTACCTATTTTGAATTTGAACAACAAGCATCATCTGTTCTCGTCATTAAGCATAACATTGCTGTCTCCTCTTCATCTGAGGTGCTAGATGTCGTGTCCTCCTCTGGTATATCCCATACTATATAGGCTTTCTTTGACTTGAAGTCCCGAGGAGTGCTCTTATCTGAATCAACCTTCTTGAGGTAAGTGGGACATTGGAACCTCATATGTCCTGGCTTACCATATTCATGGCAAGTGAAGCGATCTTTACTCTTGCATTTTCTGGTCGACTCGCGCGCTTCTTTCTTTTGGAAATGTTTGATGCCTCATTTCTTTAAAAATTTCCCGAATTTGTGAACGAGAAGACTCAAAGTTTCATCATCTATTTCTGAATCAGATTCATTTTTTTCTCTCTCTTTTGTAGATTGAGACGTTGTTGCCTTAATATATATGCTTTTCTTTTTACGGTCTGATTCTTCGTGCATAGTCAGACGTCCAAGCTCTATTTCGTGCTCTTGAAGTTTTCCAAACAATGTCGCCAAAGGCATGGAGTCAAGATCCTTCGATTCCATGATCACTATTACTTTTGGTTTCCATCTCCTGTCAAGACAACGTAAAACTTTGTTAGTAAGCTCACCTTTGGTAAAAAAATTATCTAAAGCAACTAAATGGTTAACTATATAAGTGAATCGCTTTTGCATGTCACCGATAGACTCACTCGGTAACATACGAAACAACTCATATTCATGTGTCAAGGCATTCAGCCTGTCACGCTTGACTTCGCTAGTGCCTTCGTGAGTCACTTGTAAAGTGTCCTACATTTCTTTTGCACTTTGGCACTGCGACACCCGAAATAACTCATCATAGGATAGGGTCGATGTGATGATATTTTTAGCACGCAGGTTATACTGAACCTTTTTGCGTTCATCATCAGTCCATAGACTTTTCGGTTTATCTTTCGGTTCATCGTCCACTAGATGTTGTGGAACGAAGGGCCCAGGGACTACAGATTCCCAAATATCCGAGTCGAAGGCCTCTATAAAGATCTTCATGCGAACTTTCCAGTAGGCATATCCCTTGCCACTGAATACGGGAGAACGGTTAATGGATGCGCCATCACCGCCAAAGGGGTTGGTGGAACCCATTTATATTCTCTAAAGATCACGCTGGTACGGTTGAGCTAGCATGTCGTACTAGCTCTAATACCACTTGTTATCTATCAGTGACAGAATACACCTAGAGGGGGGGGGGATTGAATAGGTGTTGTGGTTCCCAAATACCGCTATTGGCACCAAAGCCCTATTCTGGAAAATCACACAGTTAATCGATTAAACCACAATTAACAGACAGTTGCCGAATGGCTCAATTACACAACCAATTCTAGATTATACAAAAATGATATAGCAGATATATTTGAACATAAATTGAAAGTGAAAAGTGTCAAGGATTGCATTAGCAATATTTTGCCTATGTTTTGATGAAGACAATGAGTTAGTTAAAGCTTGAAGATATCTTAACAATCAACATGCCGATGGATCAAGTGGTGACTTATTAGACTTAAGTTATAATTCTTTATTATCTTTTTAGAAGTCTAAGTTGCTTGCCATAGATATTGAGTCTACGTTAGGTAAACCTAGGTGTGAGTCTCACAAGACTTAATAAAGTAACTAATCCACTAAAATGAGATATCATCTAGTTTATTATATGTTCATGCATATCATACATGTTATATATACATATTAGGCATAATATAATTGCTAAAACATGTATAGGAGTTAAGCATAACATATGAGTAGTTTGCCTTTTGAATCATGTGTTTTAATATGTTGGTTAATGGATTAACGTGGTGACTTAATCAATTAACTCAACCGTTTTTCTATTTTAATCAAGTTACACTGGTTAATCGATTAATCATGTTACACTGGTTAATCAAGAACAATCTAAAAACCCTATACAAATCTCACAATTACCAAGAATATGTATAAGATCAGAATCATGAAGAACATGCAATTTCTACCTTTAAGAAATCTCTAAACAGTAATGAAAGAATCATATAAGAACAAGATAGAATGATGAACACATTTAATCATATGCAATGGATGACATGTTAATCCGTAAGCATGATACTATCTCAATCTAATCTCACATGCAATTATCTGTACCTATATGACATACATTGAACATGAAAATATGCAACTTAGCAATTCTAAACCGAGTGAATGAAAGATCTAAAATCGTATATGAAATATGTTGAAAAACAATTTATATAGAAAATTAGTTAAATGCCCAGTTAATCGATTATGTTGCTTGTTAATGGATTAACGGGCTGTTTGAGAATAACTGAAATCCGTTTTTCAGTTATCTGTTGAAACTGTTAAAACTGTTTCCTCGTTAATCGATTAAAGCTTTACTTAATCGATTAACTGACATATTTTAAGTTAACATATTAAATGATAAACTACATATATGCTATACTTTTCAACTATACATGTTTTACCATTATGTTATGTCTAAAATACACAAATAACATGTATAATTAATGCATAGACATATAATAGTCTAGATGGCATGTCTCATGCAAATGATATGATAGTTTTTAGAACTTGTGAGATTTGCATCTAGGTTTACCTAACCTAGACTAAAAAACTAAGACACATATCTAAGACTCTAGTCTAGACATGAAGCTCTTGAATCTTTGACATGTTGATTTTTTGAATTATCTTTAAGCTTTCACTAAGTCCATTGTCTTTATCAAAACATAGACAAACTAAATGTTATCTTGACACTTTGCACTTTTAATTTATTATTCCAAAGCTGTCATCATAGAGTCCCTCTAGATGTTGGAGAAGTTGAGCAAGTGGTTGTGATACATGTCTTGCATTATTATTTTTGAAAACTAAAATTTTCAATTTTTAGATAGTTTCAAAATGTTACTAATTTTGTATTTCCCCCCCTTAAAAGCATAGTTATTATTAGTTGAGTGAATGACAAACATCTCACTAGTGTTAAACATATAAAGTGACTATATTCAAAGAACTAGATCGTCATGGAAAAAAATCTAAAATGTGGGAACCCGTGGAAATATCCTTAGCAGGTATCTATAATAATAACTTATAGGTGAGAATAAATTTTATGATACACACCTTGTGGGTACCCCAAAAATTTATAAATTTAGTTTTTAATTAAATTTTTATGTATATTATAGTTTTTTATTATTATTTTAAGATTATATATCACATACTTTATTATCATTTCATAATAAATTATACAATTTGACTATAATCATAAATTTATCATATATATATATATATATTATATTATTCAATTAATAATTATTTTTACATATTTATTATTGCAAATTATATAAATATATAATTAAAACTAAAAATTCGTTGGGCACCCGTAAATACCCGCTACCCATACATGTACCTGCTAATATTGTGGGTTTGGGAACAGGAAAGCACTACACGTGTCTGTTGCCATCCCTACCTAAAATATTTGATATAACTTTTAAATTTAGGTAAAACATTTAATGAAATGTCAATTTGCCATTAATTTCAATCAATAAAATACTTGCAATTTTTAAAAATGAGAGTATACTAAGAGTATGTTATACATTTAATATATTATTCATTATTCATGTGTCAATATTAAATATGACCACATAACAAAATTTATACTAAAATGCATAAATATTAAACTATTTTAAAAAAACACATTTAGAATAAATGTAAGAGTTTATCTTTATAATTGATATTAATTAAGTTAAAATGAGTAATTAAATATTTATATTGTTTTTCTCTTGAGCATATTTATTATCACTATGGTTTGAAAAACTTAAAATTGATGTAGCAGAATAAAAGAAGATGTTTCTAACTTTTGGTAGTAAACAAAGGATGCTTCTGATAAATAATACCATCAAATCTTACCCAGAGTCTACCATAATTGAATAATGATGAATTAAATCAACATCTTCTCCAATTTAATAAAATTACATAAATTAATCCATATTTGTATGCTTATATAAATTGATTATTATTTATAAACGTTCATTAGTACCCTTTAACAGATTATTAATGTAATATTTTAAATAGGAAAATAAATCTTCAGAGTATTAGTGTAATTTACTCGAATTAAATAATTATCCATTCACATTTAGTAAAATTGTTTTCTAAATAAGTTGATCTCTTTATTAATTACCTTGAAAGTTAAATAATATTTTATTTATTAAACAACGAAAAGTATAGTTGTATAAATGTTTAGTGCGTTAACAAAGAGTAAAAAACGTATATATATACAGAGAGAGACTTTTTCATCAGGCCATTATTAAGTGAGATGTGAGATTTTGTCATTATCTTTGTAGATATATTTTTATATTTAAAAATAACTATTTTTTTAAGGAAGTTACACAATTTTTAATTATGTTACCAAAACATATTAATGGTAAGAAAAATATATAATCAATTACATTTTATAAAAGAACTTAAAGTATTTAACCAAAAACTTTACTAGGAGGAGTCTCCTTTTTAAGCATCTGATCGTATCGAAGAGATATATTGTAACTCCCTCAATAATTGAACAAGAGATACGCTAGGCTGGCACATAAAGAAAAAAAATTAAACTTCAAATATTTCCAAATTTTCCCACATATTCCATTTGATAATATATGGAAGTAAAGATATATTGCCTTAATTTATAATGGCATTTGATTTAGATTCGTAACTTTCCTTCACAAAAAGAGATTCTCTAACTTTCATTTGATTTGACGAATTTATTGATTTTGACCTATTTTGAGAATATTTTATTTGTTATATTTATTTCTTTTCAAGTAAATTATATTAGCATACCCAGGATTTATATAAACTCCATGGAGCGAATGTAATTGCAATATGGATGTAAATACATTGATCTTCTATAGAAAACTAGCAAGTTACTTGAGATATTTTTTTACCACATGATTAAGAATAACATATTATATCTATATTGTTTCTTTAAGTATAAGGAACAACTTCAAAATTTGTTATTTTGAAATTGATATATCCTTCAAAATTCAATGTCCATCACGGTTCAACATAACAAATATTAAATATATACAATATCATAGTGTGGAAAAACTTGATTTTATGATTCAGAAGACCAAAAATTGTAAATGCATTTAAAAATTGATGAGTTAATAGGTTGAATTTTGGCCCTCATTAGTATTTCACATATCAATGGAATTAGAACTATTGTATTCATTTTCATCACCTAATATTATTAAGTTTAAAAATATTTGCTGCAACTTAATAACTGATTGAATTTAATTATAAATATTTTTACTTGGAATTAAACTCAAAACAAATTCATTTATTTGTTCAATAATTTCAATAGTTGATGTAAGTATTGTTTATAAAAACTCTTCATTTTTAGCGATCTTGTAGATTTAGATAAATAGTTTGAATTATGAGATCTATTGAGTTATCAAAATTAACAAATGTATATGTCATTAAGTAGGGAATGACGTAGTTATGTGAATTGTAAAGAAAAATAAATAATATAATTTAACTAATCCAGACCAGTATTATTATATTTTTTGTCCTAGCGATTATGTACAATTACAATAGTTTCTTATAATATTTTAAAATTATATAATTGTCTTGATTATATGTCTTCATCCATACAATTTTTATACAATAATATTTTAATGATCAGCAAGGAATGATAGATGATACATAAAATGATATTAATTGAGAATGTTTTACGATCTATTTAAATGTGTAATTACTATACATTCCAGTTACTATATTAAAAATATGTTTTCAAATTTTCCTAACAACTTTAATATATAATTTTAAAGTAGAAACTAAATCATCATAATTAATGCCCCAAATTCCTTAATTATAGGAAAGGAAAATTTAGGGATTATCAACTTTTCTTCTAATTAATATTAAAAATAATTATTTTTATGAAATAAATTCAATATCAATAGATTTTCTTATTATTTCTAATATCATAGTTCAACCTATTAATCATAAGATTGGATTTTGATATTAAATTTTTTAAAACTAATGAAATAAAAATGTTTTAAAATCTATTTAAATAATTAGTATTAAAAAAATTTATTTTTAAGAAATAAATTCACTGCCTATCATTTAAATGCCAGGCAGAATAACATCAGATTTTCTTATTAATTATAATTTGATATTAACCCATTCTTGCAATTAATAATAAAATTAGATTCCTACAATTTAAGTTTTAAAAAATGATATTAATTGAGAGTATTTTAAGATGAGTAAGTTTCACTGACACCTCCTGAGTTTTAGTGAAATTATACAAACCACCTATCACTTTTTTACACCTATACAAACCCCTAATTTTTATACTTTCATTATACTAATCATTCCTACAAGAGAAAAAAGTGTCATCTTTTAATAAAAATGTGATAAATACAATTAGATTAAATAAAACATGATATATTGTAGAGACAAATTCAATTAATATACAAATCAATGTATCTTTATTATTTGTGGTTAGAAAATGCATCAATAATTATAAAGAGATATTGTTTAAATTATTCTATATTATATTGTAACGAACCAAAAAATAATAAAGAGGTATTGACTCATATATTATTTGGATTTGTCTTCAAAATATACCTTGTTTTGTTTAACTTAATTGCATTTATCACATTTTTTGTTTAAAAGATTACACTTATTTCTCGTGCAGAGGTGGCCAGTGTAATGAAAGTATAAAAATTAGGGTGTTTGCGTAGATGTAAAAAAGTGAAGGGTAATTTGTGTAATTTTGTTAAAACTCAGGGAATGTCAGTGTAATTTACTCTTTTAAGATCTATTTAAATATGTAATTACTCCATATTTCATTTACTATTTTAAAATATTTTTTCAAAGTTTTATAACAACTTTAAAACATAATTTTAAAGTAGAAACAAAATTGTCGTTATTTTTATTTTTGATTGACAATTGTTAGTATGTTAGTATTTGGTGTGGGTGATAATCGAACTTTAAATCTTCTTCACTCCACCCCTAACCATCAAACCACCTTGCAACTCATTTTTTATCATTTTAAATTTGCTATAAGTGAGGCTCGAACTCACAACCTCATCCACTACATTCCTTAAACTCTTTCACTTTAATCATCACATCATCTTACGACTCCCATGTTAGGTATCAGTGGCCTAGGAACACCTAGAGGGGGGGGGGGTTGAATAGGTGTAGCGGTTATCAATCACCGCTTATCACACCAAAACCCAGTTCTGGAAACATACCAGTTAATCGATTAACACATTGTCTTAATCGATTAACACATACACAAAACAGAATGATCAGAGAGGCAAACTGCACAGTTATTTAAAATCAATTGAACAGAGATAAAGCAAATATTTTTAAGCAATATTAATAAGTATTTAACAGTGAACAATTATGCAAAATATCAGCTATTAACTCGAATTGAAACATGAAGAAAAGTAAAGAAGATTTAAGGAGAGAACAACGTGCAAAGATAGATTTTTATCCTGGTTCGTTTGTGGTCCACACTGCAAACTACATCTAGGCCTCCCCTTCTAATCTTGGGAGATTTTATTCTTCACAATATTGAATATACGGATGATCACACACACCAATTCAATTTACAAGAACATAGGACGTTTCTTTCTTGAAATCTATAACACCTAAGCCTTGGTTTGACTCTACCTATCGCCTGAGAAAACCTTTCTCGTGAAACAGCCCCAACCAAGATTCTTGTTCTCAAATCAAGACCTCCTAGTCTCGGTGAAGAATCCCAATCACTGTGGTGGTACGACACCAAGAGATCAATCCAAAATACACAAAAAACAGATTACAACAGCAAGGTATTATAAGCACAATAATGCTTGAAATACTACAAGTAAAAGACCTAAAGACTAATCCACTCACAATTCACTCAAGCCATCAAGAACATGTGAGTTAATAAAAAACAATAATCAATTATATCTCTCTAAGAATCTTGACAAATAATGCATGAACATGTGAGCAAGATAAGGATAAGCATAAGAATGTGAAAAACAATATGCAAATCAAAACTCAATTAAGCATGGTAACTTTCTTCCTCACACACGCAACTCTCTTTCAAAAACAAAATGCAAAACGAAATATGCTCTCCAAAACAATCCTATACAATGGAATGCAATGCTGCAATTTTATGGAAGTTGCCTCAATTTATACTAGGCAGTTTTTACTGTTGGATTCGTTGCAATCAGTTAAACGGTTAAAACAGAAATCAGTTATAACACAAAATAGACCTGTTAATCGATTAAGGCAACCCGTTAATCGATTAACCAGTGCAACAGAACTGAAACAGAAACCAGTTGTAACAGAAATACTGATATAACAAAAAAACAGTTGAGTTAATCGATTAAGTCACCACGTTAATCGATTAACTAGCATATTAAGATACATAGTTCAAAAGGTAAACTTCTCATATGTTATGCTTAACTCCTTTACATATTTTAGCAATTATATTATGCCTAATATGCACATATAACATGTATGCTTAATGCATAAACATACAATTAACTAGATGATATGTCTCATGGATGTGATATGATAATTATAATGGCTTAAGAGACTTGCACCTAGGTTTACCTCACCTATACTCACTTATTAAGGCACACATCCCAGACTACTTAGAATAATGACTCTATTTATATCCTAGTCTAGATATGACCAATGAGCTCTAGACATGTTGATTGTTGAGCCATCTTCAAGCTTTACCTTGTCTTCATCAAAACATAGGCAAAGCATTGCTAGTGTTATCCTTGACACTTTGCACTTTCAATCTCCCCCTTTTTGATTATGACAAATACCACATCAAAATAGTTTGAAACATTTGATAAATTAGCTTGACAATGAGTTTGCATAATGGTTGTTATTCAAAGTTTCAAAGTTGAAGCGCCTTTGCTCCCCTTAGGTAAGCAATTATATTAGGGAAGCTATATACAACAACCTGCAAGAGCTATTACAACCTGCAAATACATTTAACACAACAAGCAACCTTTCTCCCTCTTTTGACATTATCAAAAAGATACAAGTATTCAATTCTAGTCAAAAGTCGGAAGAGTTATTAGAGTTATGACAGACTGTAATTAATCAATTAATTTTGGACGATTAATCAATCAACCAGCTATAAGAAGCTTGAACAAATGCACATTTATACATCATTTAATCGATTAACAACAGGACTTAATCGATTAAATAGACAACAAGTAGCAACATAACATATTTAATGGCATGAAAGGCTATGTTTACTCAAATTAAGCATGGAATGATTAAGCATTTGACATATTTGAGCAGTTAGTAGCAGGCATAAGCATTCAATATTGATACATACACCAAACATGATCAAGATCCATTAACCATAAAAGTATACTATTTGCAACATAATTAGCATTCAAGCATGAGAAGGATAATTTGAAATCATTTAAAGCTTTGTCAAATTTCAAAGCAGTAATTCAGCAGAAGATAAGAGTTATTACAATCCATATGAAATCAAAAGCATGAAGTAAAAGATAAGTTCTCAAGAGGGAACAAGGAATAACAATATCCATAAGCTAGGAAGGATAAAACTAAAGCTTTAAGGCCTCCTAACTAGGGATGAGATGGATGGTTTTTGTTGTCAGGAACCATCAAGCTACCACCACCCTTGATGAGGCTACTCAGCTTGTTGAACTCAACACAAAACCTTCTGTTTTGCGAGTCAGCAGTTGTCTGAACAAAATTCCTTAAGGATTGGTAATGGTTATCAATATAAGCATTTTGACGCTCCTCAAAATTCTCCAGATCCGTATGATATGAGTCCTTCAGAGACTGAAAGTGAAAATCCATCCCGTTGTTGAGATGTTGTTCCATAGCATCCAAGTAGGCTTGTCCAAAAGCTGGTTCTTGTGATGCATGACCAGAAGACTCCCCCTGAGTAGTAGCAAATGGCTCTAGAGTATCATGTTGATCATCCTCACTAGAGGGGTCAAGATTCACAGTGTTAAAGTCCTCTTGATATTGCCATGTGTTGCCGTACTTATATATACCCATCTTATGAATCAGACTCTCACAAATCAAATGATCTTTGTTAGAACAATCCACCACTATAGTATCTGAGACATCAATATGCAGATAATCAATAATTCGTGAAATGGAGATACTATAAGGAAACAACCTTGATTGTGAAGTGGAGACGTTGTACATGACCTTCAGAATCTCGTCAGGCCAGTTGATCATTATGTTCTCCTTTACAGCAAACATGAACCTCAAATCATTCACGGTAGGCTGTGCATGATTTGTGTTCATCTGAATCAGAATATAGGCAATCAGATAATGTAGGAGCCTATTCTCTAAGGACAGTGATCCAACTTTGGTTAACTCACCCTGAACATATATCTAAGGTCTATGCAAACAAGACTTATACATTTCAACAGCATTGAAAGAGTTGTTGTTTTCCCAACCACAGTCACTTAAACTAGCACCAGTACATTATAAACCACCCACGTTCATAAAAATGTCTTCATTAATCTCAAACAGTTTTCCAGCAACCATTGACCAATACTTTCCATCTTTGTATCTAAAGTTGGCATAATACTCCAAAACTATAGGAGGGTAGATATTACCTTTTAATTCCAAGAAGGGGATAACCCCTTGTGCTTGCAAACCATGCGGAACGTCAAAGTTCTGTTCCGCTAACCAAGTCAAATTTGCAAACCGTATGTATGTTGGTTTCCTCCCCTGAAATTTGAGCAACCAGGTTTCTTGAAGAATTAGCGAAGATTACGGGTCCCCACAGTCCTGCCTTGCTTTTTGAGATGGCACGACTTTTGGGACACGCGATTGACGTTGAGCGGTTGTCTTGACTCTTTTAGCACTCCCTCTCTCCATTGATATTGAAACTGAACCGTGATGAAGGTTTAATGGAGGGATTTAGGGAAACCTAAGGTAGGGTTATCAAATTGGGGAAAACGGATTTCTTGGAAATTGGAGATGGAGAAGCCGGTTTATGGAGTGGGGTGATTCGGTTTGGGCTAGGTTAGAGCTTAGAGATGATGTTGGACTTGTTCCTCTGAGATTTGAGAGAAAATGGGATGAACGGGGTTTTGAAAAATGCCCAGAAATGCTTCTATTTATGATATACTAATGTCGTTAATCGATTAACAACTTAATTAATTAACCTCAGTTAAAAATACCAGGTTTCAGAAAATTCACCCAGGTAATAGACCAATTGATGGCTTTAATCGATTAAATGCATCAGAGACAACGTTTTGGATGTTTTTAAAAGCATGTAGGGATTTCAAATTTTTTACTAAATTAGTTTTAAGCAATCACATATATATATATAAAGCTTTTATACACAGAATCATGGATCATACAAGGAATAGTTAGCATTCAACATGTTTTCATTTTACAACATACAAGGCAAATAAGTCATGCAAGGCAATTACATAAGCTCAATCAAGATATTTTTCATCAAGGATTCCTAGTTCTCTTTGAAGAACATAGAAAGTATCTCGTGAGAGAGGCTTGGTAAAAATATATGCTAACTGCTTAGATGTTTCAACAAATTCTAACACACAATCACCTTTTTGAACATGATCACACAAAAAATGATGCCTTATTTCAATATGCTTGGTTCTTGAATGCAAGACGGGATTCTTGGAAAGGTTAATGACACTTGTGTTATCACACTTAATGGGGATCTTTTCTAATATGAGCCCAAAGTCCTTAAGTTGCTGCTTCATTCAAAGGATTTGAGTGCAACACATGCCAACGACAATGTATTCCGCTTCAGCGGTGGACAAAGCAACACATGCTTGTTTTTTACTATGTCATGCCACTAAGGAACTGCCTAATAGGTGACAAGTCCCACTAGTGCTTTTTCGATGCAACTTACACCCAGTGAAGTCAGAATCAAACTAACCTACCAAGGATAAGGAGGCATCCCTAGAATACCATAATCCCATGTTTATAGTTCCTTTTAAATATCTGATGATACGTTTTACAACAATATATTGTGATTCTTTTGGAAAAGCTTGAAATCTAGCACACATACAAACGCTAAACATAATATCGGGGCGACTATCAGTTAAGTATAATAAGGAATCGATAGTTCCACGATATTTAGTTACCGCAATCGCTTTTCCCTTTTCATCTTTGTCAAGATAACATGCTGACACCATAGGTGTGGATGCATCTTTACATTGCTTCATATCGAACTTCTTTAGTAATTCTTTTCAGTACTTCGATTGATGAATGAAGATATCACTTTCCATTTGTTTAATTTGAAGCCCAAGGAAGAAAGTCAGCTCACCCATCACCAACATCTCAAACTCGCCCTACATCAACTCAGAAAATTCCTTACAAAGGATGTCGTTAGTAGATCCGAAGATAATATCATAAACATATATTTGAACAAGTAAAACATGATTATCTCGTACCAGGCTCTAGGAGCCTGTTTTAGGCCATAGAGGGCCTTCTTGAGTTTATACACATGGTTCGGGTATTTGAAGTTTTCAAACCCTGGTGGTTGGTCTACGTACACCTCATCTTGAATATAGCCATTTAAAAATGCGCTCTTAACATCCATTTGAAAGAGCTTGAAGTTCATGATCGATTCGAAGGACAAGAGCATCCTAATGGCCTCAAGTCTGGCTACAGGAGCGTAGGTCTCATCATAATCGATGCCCTCCTCCTGGTTGTAGCCTTTGGCCACTAAGTGAGCCTTATTTCTTATTATTAAGCCAGATTCATCTAGCTTATTACGAAAGACCCATCTGGTGCTAATCACATGATGATCTTTTGGTTTGGGGACCAAGTCCCACACATTATTTTGCTCAAACTGGTTTAGCTCTTGTTGCATATCTATACCCCAATGTACATCCTTGATGGCTTCATCGATGGTCTTTGGCTCTATTTGAGATACGAATGCAAAAAAATTACAGAGATTACATAAATAACTATGGGTTACCACCCCCGTAGATATGTCACCTAACACCTTATCGAGTGGATGATCCTTTTTGGTTTTCAATGCAATAGGCATGTCGTGATGTTCTTCTTCTACTATTTGCTTAGCATCTTCTTGTTGGATTTGGTTCATGTCCTTTGATTGAACTTCTTCTAGTGTACCTGAAATGTCATCAAAAAAGACATTTCTCTTCTCTTTTGGAGAAGATTCGTCAAAATGAACATGAATAGATTCTTCTACTTGCATGGTATATTTATTGAATACACAAAAAAACCTTACTATGTAACGAATACCCTAAGAATATGCCCTCATCAGCCTTCGAGTCAAATTTTCCTAAAGATCTTTTCCATTATTTAAAATAAAACATTTGCACCCGAATGCATGAAGATGAGCAATATTCAGTTTTCGACCTTTAAGAATTTCATAAGGTGTTTCAAAAAAGTAGGTTTGAGTAGTATTCGATTAATTACATAACATGCAGTGTGAACTGCATCAGCCCAAAAATATTTTGGAGCCTTGCTCTCATTTAGCATAGTCCTCGCGAGTTCCTCAAGAACTCTATTTTTCCTCTCAACAACTCCATTTTGTTGAGGGGTATGGGGAGCTGAGAACTGATGCATTATGTCATGCTTATTTCAAAACTTATTAAATTTATGATTGTGAACACCCAATTTTGTCCGGCCTATTTACAAAATAAAGAACAAAGACTATAAAAATAAAAATAAAAACAAAACAAAAAGAGCATATTTTTCATATATCTCATAATAGTTTTACCTTCTTTAACTGGTTGATCTTTTTTTAAAAAAAAATAAAAAATAAAAAATAAAAGCTTTGGTCACCCTTTCATTTCAATTAGGTATTCCACATAATAAATAAATAAATAAATAAATAACTTTGTGAAAGTTGAAGACGTTAAACATATATTATTTATCAAGTTATTAAGTCATGGGCATTATGTGAGAGTGAGAATTTAAAATGTTTGATGAGAATGGAAGAAGATAGATTGATAGAATATGGAATGACTCATGCTCTAAAAAATGCATAACCGCTGCTTTCTCTCAGTCTCCCTTAAGTGAGTTTTTATTACAACTATTCTGATTTATTGATTCATTCCTTAAAAAATATCTCTCATTCATTGGCTGTGGTAAATGGTATAAAAGGTCATTAAGGACCGTTCAACAAAAAACACCTCAAAAGGAAGTTGTATAGCATTGGTGTATAAAAAAAAAGATAGGTAGTAACACGCAGGGAGAGAGAACGACACTGCAAGAACCTCTCCCTTCACTTAATTCCATTTTATCCCCTTCCATTTCAACTCCCCAAAGGGAGATATCTCTAAAAAACTCTCTTTCTCTACTTATTGGCACCTCTTCGACTCACTCTCATGGTCCTTCAACCACCAACAATCCCCTCTCATCCATTAACAACCTTTACCATAGTACTTGTATCAATACCCTAACTCTCAATTCTTACCCACCTCTGTAAGAAATATGAAAGGCACCAACACTCCTTTTGAGTAATATAATAACAATTACAAAGTTAAACACCCATAACACTTCATTGATGCCAAAAACATACAAGCACTGAACCTGGTAAAGAGAGTCTATTCAACAAGTACACTATTATTAGAAGGACCTGCCACCCCACATAATCTCAAGACTTCTGTCATACTATACAATAATTCCATTGTTTATAGCTACCAAGCATGATGATTTCATTCAACACCTAACTGAGTTGCAATGCACCATCACCAGTGAGGTTAAGAACTCACTATGCAGTAGAACCCTTTGTAATTGCAACAAATAGGTGGCTTAGTGCTATGCACCCAATATACAGATTATTGCATCCGAGCCATATTATGGGCTATGGACTATGAACTGAAGGAAGATAAAGTGAAGATGAAGGATCATCACCTTCCTGGGCTAAATCGACTAATATGATTGTATGAGAATAGAATAAATGGAATCCTGGTTGATAGAATAGGTCTTGGAGGCAATATGCAAAACTGATATATGAATCATGCATTGTAGGATGTTGTTCACTTATAACAGGTATAACTTTTCATCTCATTTTTTATTTGATTCAGTTTATTTGATTTATAATAATTACTCTATTAAATAATTTTGCATACTCACTTTGTCTATCAATATTCTTTTATAGTAATAATAACCAATCAATCATGTAAAACTAAATACAATTTAATTGTAAAAATATTTTTGCCAACGAATTTTAATGGAATTTTAATAGTGAGGTTATGGTTCGAGTCGTCTCTAACTCCCCTAAAAATGGAAAGATCTATGACCAATACCATCTCTGAGCTATTAATTTCATACATAAAATAATTCCAAAACTATTACATTACTTAATTTCATGATGCAACGATATCTTATTAATTAAATAGGGAACTTTTATAGTAAGGTTATGGTTCGAGTAATCTCTAATTTCTCTGAAAATGAGGAGAAGGTCTACGACCAACACCGTTTCTAAACTATTAGTCTCATTGAATCAAAACAATTATATATTTTGAACAATTTCAAATTGATCAATTCAATAAACCAATACTTCTAAACTTATCGGTATTTTCCAAATCACTAACAATCAACCAAAGTAGCTAAACAATTTTCGAACCAGAACTACGTAGTCTTGATTTCCCTATTGCACCTAGGGATACGTAGCAGCAAGATAAACTCTTGTCAGACACAAATATAAAAAATAAAATATTTTTTTCCAATACTTGAATTTCAAATAAATAATTTTTAAGGGTATGAAAGTCCATGCTATTAGCGAGGGTACCTGATGAACAATATATTACACACTATTCATAACCTTAATTTAGCATGATTGATGATTCTTGGTGCCTAATGGATTTTGTTTGACATGGTTTAGTGTTTTAGACTTTATTGGACTAATATTCCTAAAATGAGTTAATTTGGAATTATTTAGCCTGATTAAATCTAATATCATTTTCAGATCATATTTGCACCAATGACATTTTGGGCTTATGGAAGTGGAGGATATGTGTTGAAGTGAAGATGATATTTTTATTTTGGGAGTTTTTATTTGAAAATTCGGTTTTAGTTTTGGGCCCATTGTTTAGGGCCCATTTTCAGTTTTACTATTTGAAAAAGAGGGAACCCGAATTCCACATTCACTCTACACATTTCACTCATTGTAGAATTCTGTTTTCTCCTCTTTTGCTCTGCTAGGATTTCACATGTTCTTCATTTTCGGTTTTCATTCATCTTCTTCATTTTCGGTTTCTTTCTTCCACTCAATGGAAGGCTAAACTTGTAGACTAAATTCCTTTGGTATTGTATCACAACTCTTGAGGTTTTGTTATTAATGCATTTTTGGTTTCTTTATTGTTGATTTCT
>NW_017724423.1:0-10881 GCF_001865875.1 Lupinus angustifolius | reverse complement strand
TAGTTTGAGGTTTAGGTTCTGGAACTTTGAATTGATTATCGCTTAGTTAATTGATTCTCAACAAATTCGGAAGTTAATGGTTGGAATATGAAAATAATCTTTTGAAACCGATGATTGAGTTGTGAACAAACGAACCAAAGGGATTTAGCCGTTTTATTATATTGCTTAACTACTGTTTTTGAATTTGATTTATGTTCATACTATCCAACAACAAAAACCCCCTTGTATGTGTAAGTGTAAGGTGTTTGAAGCTTTGCTTGAAAGATAATCCTTGGGAAACGACCTAGGAGTCACATCCTAGTACTTCAGTTTTTAATTGTTATATTATTTGTATCGGGTACGGCTTTGATCAGTACCGTTTTAATACGAGCGGACGAGATGCTAATACCTTCCCCGATTCGTAATAGACTCTCAAGCTCAGAATCTCTGTTCAAAGACCATATTATCCTAATTGAGCTTATTATAGAGTTTTATACATTTTCACCGAAAAAAACGTAGTGGTGACTCCAAATAAATCGAGAGAGATAGAAATCGAGTTCGCCTCTTCCTAAGTCGCAGTGCCGGTCTTCCAACCGAAAATCGGGTCACGACAGCTGGCGACTCTGCTGGGGACTTTCCTATAAGAGAGTCAGGCCTAGAACCGCTAATAACATGGACCAAAATACCCTTTTTTGTTTGTATTTTTTGTTCTTTCTTTAGAACGTTGAATTATTATCTTAAACTATCTTGTTTCATTATCTGCAAGTTTTTGTGATTATTTTTTGCAGCTTATCGGGGGGTGAGATTTTTTTTAAAAAGGTTTGTATGCTTTCTCACACACTAACATTGTACACTTGAGTTTGCACACACATATGCCCTGACCCGGGTATTAGTGATTAGGATTTGAGATAGAAGGAACATCTGATTTACTGGTAAATGACTTCGAGTCGTATCTGGTATTTGCGGAATGGACCACCCAGAGCGTTCTCGGTATCATGAGTTAATGGCTTGAAGGTCTCGATCCTTCTCATTTCTAGCCCGTGATGTTTGGTTTCCTTCGGGATCAGGTGCGATCTGGTAACCTAGAAGTTTAAAGCTCTTACTGAGTCCGCTTTAATCAAGACCTAGTACCCTCACCATAGGGTTGTGACGTTTAGACTATCTAGAACCTTATAAGTGTACCTTATTTAGGATACGGGAAGCATAACCCAAACTTTATCCTTTATCATTTATAAATTGGGAATTTTGTCCCTGAAAAGTCTTCATGCCTGAGTGTTACGAGGATGTCATTGCACTTTGATGTCCTTATTCTATAAGGACGGCTAAATATTTTCATTTCCCTGCCATGGGCTAAACGCCATAGGGATAATTTTCATTCCCTACCATGGGCTAAAGGCCATAGGGATTATTTCCATACCCTACCATGAGCTCAACACCCTAGGGACAATTTTCATTCCTGATGATGGGCTCATCGCCCTAGGGATATGTTCTCTTCCATCTTAATAAGCTCAAAACTTTATCATTTAACTTAGAATTGGCCTTAACAGTATGATAGGTGTCAAATTCATCATGACATTTTATTATATTGTAACTAAGGCTATATTTCCCCAAAATATGGTATCACACCCTATGGGCATTCAAAACGCATTAACACCACTATATCAAGTTCAGGCATGCCATTCACTCATACATTCATCAAAATATACATCATTAAAACATTCATAAAAAATAAAAAAATCATTCATCCATTTATACATGCATAATTCAAACATTCACAAAAAGTATACATCATTCCAAAAGTTATATCATTCAAGCATTCATCCATTCATATAATAAGTTAAAAGTAAAAAAAATCATCCACACATTCATTTATACACACACTCAGAAAATCAAAAAGCAAAAAAATCAAACATTCATCTATCATTCATACAAAAAAGAATATATCATCACACATTCATCTTCATTTACATACATTCATAATAACATAATAAATCATTCAAATGTTGCATTTCATGCACTAGCGTACATGCATTGCATACACCACCACAAAATATCCAAAAAGAAAAAATAAATCAGTTCATGCATCTTCATATGAACTCAAAAAGAAGTAAAATTATAACATGCATGCATATTCCATGAATCAAAGATCACACCATCATGTCATTCATACATCTCAATCATTCATAAATCATTTACCAAGGATTCTCATGAGTTGAAAATTGGTTTTTAAAGGGGATATTATTGGACTTGGCTGAAACGATCTAAGAAGGAAGAAAAATCTTACTCTCAAGACTACACAAGATAAATCAACTGCTCATATTGATACACCATCCCCAAAGATAGATTTACAAATTTCATATCATATGGAAACCCCAGTTAATGATGGTAATCCCAATCATTCCTATAAGTCCCACAATGTTATAAATCTTTAAGATTGGGAGAACATTAAGGCAATCGAAGAGAGAATTAAAGCTATTGAGGAAGCAAATTCCTATAGTTTGAAGGATGTTACAAGCATGTGCCTGGTCCCGAATGTGAAATTGCCACCAAAGTTCAAGATGCCCGAATTTGAGAAATATCAAGGAACTTCTTGTCCTAGGGATCACCTCACCATGTATGTTAGGAAGATGTCTCCCTATATCGAGGATGACAATATACTAATCCATGTCTTCTAGGAGAGTCTTATTGGAGCTGCTTTCACTTGGTACATGCGTCTTGAATGTTCTCATATCACTTGTTTCAAGGATTTGTGAAACACTTTCCTTAAACAATACAACTACAATATTGACCAAGATCCTGATCTGATGCTACTCAAGAAGATGTCCAAGAGAACTGATGAGACCTTCAGGGAGTATGTCCAAAGATGGGCGGGATTGGCCGCTCAGGTGAAGCCTAAATTGTTCGATGAAGAGAATGTTTCAATGTTTATCAATACCCTACAACCTCCCTTCTTTGATATGATGATTGGAAATGTCTATTCGGATTTCTGTCATTTGATAACTATAGGTGAGAGAATTGAGAATCACTCTAAGAATGAAAAAATTGAGAAAAACTCAGCCAACAGGATAATCCAAAGCGATCTTGCAAGTGAAGATATGGAAGAGGAAATTGCATTCACAAAGACCCTCAACCAACCTCAAATGCCTTATTTTCCACAAGCATCATGTTATGCTTTTACAAATGGTAAAGAAGGGCGGCCACGGAAGCGAAAAAGGAAGAGTTTGTATGATCTGATCCCGATGTCATATTCCAAGTTATTACCGCAACTTCTTCAAAGATCATTGTTGAATCCTGTCCCCTCAAAGAAGGTGGAACCTCCATACCCACAAGGATTCACCCCAAATTCTAATTGTGAATATCATACTAGGGCAATTGGTCACTTCACAGAGGATTGTGATCAATTAAAAAGTAGAATGCAATATCTAATTAACACCAGATTGATATGCTTTCAAGGAAATGTCCTAGTTTGAGAAATGCAAAAATCACCCCAGGTTGTCGTCTTGGCACTAACAAATGATGTAATAAAACTCTATCACATCTTTTTAACGATTACATACTAATGCATTGATGATAAAACATTTCATTCCATACTTCATACAACAAAACTCGTTCACAAAACAATAATCAATTAATGCATTAATATGAGATATTTATTTTAAAAGTTTAATTGAAAAAGAGGATGTTGCAAATGTAAGACCCAAAATGGTGCAAATCCTAAGGCAAATCTTTCTAATGACACAAGGCGTCTTTGAAAATCCCAAACACTATGAAGATATTCCTAGTCACCCCATTTGAGCCCTAGGCTTTATGAGAGGAGATTTTTTCTACATTACCCACAAAATATCAATAACCTTGGGCAGGACAATTTTTTAATTATTTTCCTTGACATTCAATTATTAAGAGTTAAATACACTCTACCTACATCATTTCCTGATCTAACCTGAGGATTGAAATTCTAATACCAGCCAAATAAGAATATTCATCGGTCAAAGTACAAAATACAAAAAAATCATAAAATATACAAAAGGCCCGCTGAGAATCCAAAAAAAAATCTCAGGCAAAAGTTAGGGCAAATAAAGTGCACTATCAATAACTGCAAAAATGAACAATTCAAATACCTCTTGGGAAGATTATCACCTAAATATTAGGCCTTCACCTACTACGTCACAAAATCCAACAAAATCTTAGTATCAGAATGTCATGTCAAGAAAACTGTTGAAATAGGACAATGGAAAAAGGAGAACGTAGAAAGGGGCTTGGGAAACACATTTTCGAGCCTTATCCTTTTTCTTGGAAACCCTTAGCCAGGCCCTGATACAAGCTTAAAAGACCTTATCAAGGATCAATTTGCCGAAGGTATGTACTAGGGCAGAGAAATGCTGACTCCAACAAATCTCAAAAAAAATTGATAAAACATCTCATTTTTAATGCATCGGATTAAATCCCAATCTCTCATCACCACCACCATCATATCAACACTCAAAACCCAGAAACAAAAATCCAAATTTGCATGATCACTATTTTTAGTATTTCATTTTAAAAAGTTGTGCACAGAGAATTCACATGACAAATGGAAATTAGAAGAACGACATCAATCCAAACTGGGGCAGTTTATGAGGGCTGATCTCATTTCTCGAATGAAAGTACCAAGAAACCTGTAACTTGGGCAAGGCTGAAGTTACTCATCATGGATCAAACTAAAATCCCTCTACCAAGCAGAGGCAATATCTTGCATCCTCGCCTTCAAACTTCAAAGGGTGACTGATGCTTTTATGCACTTATGATTGTCACTTGAGGGTGTTAAAATATAGCCAAAATAAAAAAGCAGCGAAAAAAAAACAAAGAAAAAAATAGAAGAAAAGAGCGCTAAGTTGAAAACCCACAAGGGCAACCTAAGAAAAGGAGAGCAATGCCAATTCGAAAACCTGAAAAGGCGATTTAGTATAAAAAAAGAGAGAATTCCCGCTAGATACCTAGATCAGGTATTCTGGGCAAAAACAAATCAGGGAAAATAAAATGAACGCCCTCGAGTGAAAATTCACTATTGCTTATACCATACAAATTGGGGCATTTTTTTTGAAGTGAGAGTCATAACCTCTATTTAGAAAGATTCTCATCAAGTCTATGACAAAGATATTGTGGCAATTTATTGGACGATCCAACTCTTCCAATAAATTCTTAACATGACACTAGGGCATCTTGGATGGCGAGGTGCTGGCAAATAGTCTCTTTTAACAATGTCCAACATGGGTCGCATTTCAGTCGAGTCCATAAAAAATAGTTCGATTGATCACGAGATCACAAACAAAGACATCTATGCATGCATTCATTACACAAACATGACATCACTCATATCATTCTCAGCATAACACACAACATATTCTCAAACATTCATATCAATACTCAGCTTGTTTTAAAAAGTTTTGCTTTCCAGGACCCCGAGCCTGATGTGCTTACCACCAATGTTTCCACGAGCCCGAACCTGATGTGAATTTCCGAGTTCCGACAGTACCCGACTTGCGTTCTCGTTTTAAAATTATGCTTTCCTGGACCCCGAGCCTGATGTGCTACCAAACCAATCTTTCCAGGACCCCGAGCCTGATGTTCTACCAAACCAATCTTTCCAGGACCTTGAGCCTGATTTTCTTCCAACCAATCTTTCCAGGACCATGAGCCTGATGTGAATTTCTGAGTTCCAGCATGAGACCTCTATTCTCGTTTTAAAATTATGCTTTCCAGGACCCCGAGCCTGATGTGCTTTCAATCAATCTTTCCAAGACCCGAGCCTGATGTGAATTTTTGAGTTCTAGCAGTACCCGACCCGTGTTCTCATTTTAAAATGATGCTTTCTAGGACCCCGAGCCTGATGTGCTTTCAATCAATCTTTCCAGGACCCCGATCCTGATGTGAATTTCCGAGTTTCGGCAGTACCCGACATGTGTTCTTGTTTTAAAATGATGCTTTCCAGGACCCTGAGCCTGATGTGCTTATTTTTAAGCCGTCTGAACGATAACTCTCATATATACGAGAGCCTAATGATATGTTTGCCATCAAGAAGTTATAAAGGTAAATAACTATATAAAATTCTTGAAAGTAATAAAAGTAAGGAATTGTTTTGTTAAAGGCAATAGCCCTAGCTTGGGTGTGAAGTGCATTTACCTTTGGGAAAGACCGTGACTCAGATGATTGAACTCGGTTCCCAAAATCAACAAACTTATACAAGTACCTTTGTTCTTGCGCCTATTTAGGGCAAGTTTCCGACTGTGATGTCGTGATTAGGGCGATGCCCAAAAACGGATTACATGATACCACGCAGCGAGGTCGCCTGACCGTAAGAGGCTTGTCCATGTGGCCGTCTAGGGTGATTCAGCAATGGTTCATAGTGGTAGGGATGTTATGCCTCTATTTACGTGTTGGCGTAAGATCGGGTCCCATAACAAGCATTCCTTTGGGAGATGTCTTAGGTTGGGCTGATCATATAAAATAATGATTAAAAGATTTAATCGACTAACCTGGGTTAGTGTGCATACTCATTATGGATAATGAAGTAGTGGAGAGGAAATTTAAGGGAGACGAACGAGCCCCGAGATGTTGAGAGGGACGNAGGGACGATGATGGCGGTGGTTCGTCAGCAAAGTCTTGAGGGTCAGTCTATGTGAGACGAGTCCCTTGTATTCCTGGATGAGGTATTTTGTTGGATCAGATAGTTCTCACAACGCAAACTAGACGATCTCTGACAATCCTCTTTGCAATCAAGATCAATGAGAGGGTTATCCAAAAAGTGTTTAATACGACACCATCCTGAAATGGACAGTTCTTCAGAACAGGTCGATCATATATCCTTGCGAGGAATAATTTTGGTGCATTTAAATTGGCTTGTCATAGGACCTGTACTCTTGGTTATTTCTAAACAGTTTATTGGGAGGATATTGGTGAAAGGATGTATGAAACAAGCATAACATTCATACATTGATATTGTGGACTTTGATCCTCATAATCTGAGATTATAACATCATTCATCATTGTGCATTTTTATATGTGATGTATATATTGTGTTTATTATGTGTGTCTGTCTAGATGTGATATTCCGTGTAATTCCATGCTATCAATGAGTAATATTCATTAGATGTCTTACTCCATCTTCTTTGTGTTTGTCTATGGATCACGTTTTGTTCAGATGGATTGTTCCACGAGGATTCGGAGTTACCGCTTCTCGATGTCCCAAGAGGGGGCATGGAGGATTGAGGGAGATCGGTACACCTACACAAGCCCTTGTGACTTAGATCTATGTAGGGTACTTTTTGATGTGTTAGATGTCTCAGCCTTTTGTGTAATTTCAGTTTGGGCGAATATTTCTCCCGCCTTGTATTTCTTACATATATTTTCCGTTATTAAATGTAATATGATTCAAAGTTATATTGCGTTATATGTTTATTACCTTTAGGTAATGGTGTTTTCTATTTTCTGCATTGTATGTTACTTAAAGTGATGTTCCGAAAATGAAACGAATATAAGGAAATAAATTTTATATGGCATCATTATTAAAAAAAATACCCATTTTTGAGCAAGATTTTTGGAGTAATTTTCGGGGCGTTACATCAGGACCTCCAAACTCCCTCACAAGTTTGGAGTTGCCTTGGGTATTAAGAAAGCTTGTACTTAATCAATTACATGTTTGTTTGGATTAAGTACATCAATATTTCTTATACTGATTTATGTTATGTTTATATATGCAAATACCATGTTTACTCTTGAATTATAATGTTTGAATGGTTATTATGGGAATGGTATGTATGTGATAATTGTTAAATTCAAGGTTTAAAAACATGTGATATAAATGAGAAATATTTTCCCCTATCTTGGTTTGTGGCAGGAGAGAATCTAGTATTAGGACCCGATGTAGTTCAACAGACGACGGAGAAAATAAGGATGATAAGGGAAAACATGAAGACGAAACAAAGTAGACATAAGAGTTATTATGATAGAAGAAGGACCCCCCCCCCCTGAATTTTGAAGAAGGAGATCATGTATTTATAAGGGTGGTTCCAACAACTGGCATTGGCAGAATGCTAAAATCCCGTAAGCTTACCCTTAGGTTCATAGGACCATACCAAATCATTAAAAAAATTGGACTAGTAGCTTATCAAATAGCCTTGTCACCTTTGCTGTCAAACCTACATAATGTCTTCCATGTGTCTCAACACATAAAATACATCAGTGACCCGTTGCATGTTATTGAACCCGACTCAATTCAGTTTAAGGATAATCTCACTTTCGAGACTTTGCCATTGAGAATTGTCGATCGGAGTGTGAAGACTCTGCGAGACAAAGAAATCGCCTTAGTTAAGGTAATTTGGAGCTAGACGAATGGAGATAGATGCTACTTGGGAGGTCGAAAGTGGCATAAAGGAATCATTCCCCCATATGTTTTCTTATAAGGTATGATTAGTTTTCGAGGACGAAAATTTTATAAGTTGGTAAGGATTGTAACACCGTGTTTTTCAGAGCACTTTTAATTAAGTAATTAGTACTAATAAATTAATTATAGAAATTAATCAGTAATATTTTAGGCTAAATCTATGTTGAGTTTTAGTCTTGTATTATGATTTTCTTGTTTGCCCTATTTTTTCAAGATTTTTGGAGAATAAAAGTTTCCGAGACGATTTTGGGTCGTTTTATCGAGTTTTCGCCTAGTTTTTTAGTTTGGTAACTCAGAATTGAATTCCAATTTCTTCGTTGGCTTCAAAATATTATTTCTAGTCAAAATAGACATTAAGTTTGTCTGTAACCCATCTCTACATATTTTTCACCTCGAAATTCAAGTTTCGACGTTTCGGGCAAATGTCCTAAATCGGGAGATTGTATATTTCCGGACGAAATTATCCGAAAATGTTCGGAAATGATATTACTTGGAAATTACATCATATCAATAAAGTTGGAAGTCATCATTTCATGAGCTACTTACTTGTTACACAAATAATGCAAAAGCTTCCGAAAGCCCCTAAATCACTCAACAAATCCTCTCACTCCACCACCATTAGACACATCACCTATGCTAGTCTAAATCTACTTTGCATTAAATTTTCTGATTTGATGAGGGTGAGCCTCTCCTATAAATACCTCACCCCATTCTCTCATTTTTACACTAAATTCCCTATACAAACTAAGGTAGTCTTTTATTTTCTCTTCTTCATCTTCTTCTCATACTCCATAGAAAGTTATGAGCTTTTATTATGTTGTTCATAAAATAGAGTTTATATTTGTTCTTTAAGTATTTTATGAAGGCATAACTAAAGGGGATGATAATAAAATCATATGAACCTTTATCTAGTTTTTGACTTTTGTAAATCTTGAAATTTCTTCCTTGTTCTTAGATGGAAAAACTATATCTTTGGACAAGGTTAGATGAGTTATTTGTTGGGAATATTATGTTTTAAAAGTGGTTTAGCATATTTTACTCTTTGATTTCCAAGTTAAAATAATGATTTGGGATAAAATATGATTTATTAAAGTCTAGACTTCATAAACTTATAGTGTTATGAAGTTTTGGATATTAAAGTAGTAGAAAGTCTTACCTTAGGGTTTATTTTCATGAATATGAAATTAACACTTCCTAACCATTGAGGTTTTTCCTAAAAAATTAGGAGGTGTTAAGATGTTCATAAAAAATTCCTGTATTTCTTTTAGTTGACTTACTTTAAAGTGGTTAGAATAACTAAAAGATGTTTACTGTAAAATATTAAATTAAGAGTCATTCTTTTTCATGACTATGAACATAACACTTACTAACCCTTGAGGTTTTTTCCTAAAAAATTAGGAGGTGTTAAGATGTTCATGAAAATTTGTTTTAGTAGTATACTTGAAATAATGAGATTTACCTAAAAGTCTTGACTTTATAAACTTAAAGTGTTATGAAGTCTTAGATGGTAATATGATTTAAAATTTTTGAATCTTAGTTAAGTGAACTTGCTTGAATATGGTAAGATTTACTTAAAAAAATATTGATTTAAAAGTATTGATTTTGTTTAAATTGACTTAATTTAAAAATGATAAGTTTAGCTTAATGATCTTATATTAAAAGGTTAGTTTGAGTAAAAAAAATTACTTACAAAAAATAAGATTTATGAACTATCGAAAAAATGTAATGAAGTGGGAATACATGTCTAGAAAGGTTATGTCTAAGGAAATACTTGGCATTTAAGGGTGTCTTTACCACCGACCACTCTTTCCTGGGAACTAGCCTGGTGTATATCCACAGATTACGACATAATTCCGGTATAAGTTTTATTGAAAATCTTACTTTAAAAAGTGTTATTTAATTGTAAGACTTTCAATGACAAATGATGATTCAAGGAAATTCAACCTTGAATCAGATGGACGAAAGCAATTAAATTCATTTTAAATCGGAAGTTTTATCTTCATGTAAAAAGTTATTTCGTAAGTATAGTAATTATTGTCGGTTAACTAATTAACGTTATTTTGGCGTAATGAAGAGTTCGAGCGGAGATCGGATCAAGTAAGCTCACCTGCAAATAGAGAACCTAGTGACCCGACACACTCAGGCGAGGGAGAAAACATCGTGACACAGTGATGTCCGAATATGCATCAAGACCTCTAAACTCCCTCACAAGTTTGGAGTTGCCTTGGGTATTAAGAAAGCTTGTGCTTAATCAATTGCATGTTTGTTTGGATTAAGTACATCAATATTTCTTATACCGATTTATGTTATGTTTATATATGCAAATACCATGTTTACTCTAGAATTATAATGTTTGAATGATTATTATGGGAATGATATGTATGTGATAATTGTTAAATTCAAGGTTTAAAAACATGTGATATAAATGAGAAATATTTTCCTTGAGAAAAGTAATTAAAATGATATTCAGGTTCTTCTCGCTT
>NW_017724422.1:0-9991 GCF_001865875.1 Lupinus angustifolius | reverse complement strand
AGCTCTCGCTTGAGCTAAAATAGCCACCAAGAGCACTGATTGTTTTCTCGCTTCAGCCACAAATGCCTCAAAAATGGATGTGCCCTCGCTTGAGTGAGACAGCTCTCGCTTGAGCGAGAGGGCTCCATATAGACATGACTTCTTTTTAAGTCGTCTGAACGATAACTCTCATATATACGAAAGCCTAATGACATGTTTTCCATCAAGAAGTTGTAAAGGTAAATAAAAGTAAGGAATTGCTTTGTTAAAGGCAAGGCCCGAGGGTGTGATATTATGCCCATGCAGCGAGATCATTTGACTGTAAGAGGCTTGGCTAGAGGAGTCGTCTAGGATGATTCAGTGATGGTTCACAGTGGTGATGAGAAGTATTATGTTGTGCCCATGCAGCGAGATCGTCTGACTGTAAGAGGCTTGGCTTGAGAGCCGTCCAGGATAATTCAGCGATGGTTCGTAGTGGTGCCGAAATTATTCTCTTTTTGTTTATATGTTAAGATCAGGACCCACTAAAAGCATTCCCGAAGGGAGATTTCTTAGGATTGGCAGATCGCTAGAAAAGATGGATTAAAAGACATAATTTGCTAATTTCGGTAAGGGTGCATATGCATGATCAAAAATGAAGTAGTGAAGAGGAAATGTATGGGAGACGAATGAGCCCCGATATGTTGAGAGGGACAACATTGATGGCGGTGATTCGTCAGCAAAGTCTTGAAGGAGAGTCTAGGTGAGACGAGTCCCATGTATTCCTGGATGAGGTATTCTCTTGGATCGGACAGTGCTCACATCGCAAACCAGACGATCTCTGACAATCCCTCTTTGCAATCAGGATGATGAGAGGGATGCCCAGAAAGTGTTTGATACGACACCATCCTGAAATGGACAGTTCCGTTGGAATAGATCGATCATATGTCCTTGCGAGGAATAGTTTTGATGCGATCAAATCGGCTTGTTATGGGAACTGTACTCTTGGTTATTTCCGAATAGTTATTGGGAGGATAAAGGAGTAAGGATTATGGACTCATGCATCGCATTGCATACATGATATTCTTCGATATTGATTCTAAATTCTCGAGTTTTATACTTCATTCATTGTTATTATACGCTTGTATGATCCCATGATATATATGTACTCATGTGTTGTCTGGTGTATTATTATGTGTAATTCCACGATGTCGATGACAAGCTTTTCATAGATGTTTTACTCCCTCTCTTTTCTTCTAGTGTATTTGTATGCATGTTCAGATAGACCCATCAGCACTGATTCGAGGTCATGGAGTGTTGAGGGTAATCGACACACTTACACACGTCCTTGCGACGTGGAGCTGGATTGGGTAAGCAATGGCTCAATTCTGCACCTTCCAGCTTACTATGCAGTTCGGGAGGCATCATTCACTTTGCCCGACCGGAGACCTACAACCGTCAGACTTTCTGTACCGGCTGAAGCTCGAGGCATACCAGAAGTTGTTAGGACTGGCCCCAAACATGATTCTCATCATCAGGATCGGCGCCAAGAGAGACAGACGGGGCCATGCCAAGGGGGTACACCCTGGACCCCTCGATGGATTGGGGAGCGGATGAAGTAGAGGAGGAGGTGTAGAGCTTATCTCCATAGAAGATTCAGTTGAGGTCATTGAGATCTCTTCTGCCTCGGAGGTGGAGGAAGACCCTAGCGAGGCATCCAGGGCACCTCAGGTTTAGGAGGTTTCTCTTTTGTTTTTTTGTGATAGGAACTGTGTAAGGTACTTTTTGTAATGCCAATGCCCCGACATTATTTTCTTTGTATTTTCAGTTTTATTAATTTGTGGCGATGATTAGATTTCGCGATGTAAACAATTCTGTGTTTATTCAAGAATTTTATGAATGAGAAGTATTCCAAAAATAATTGTGTTCATTTAATTATCTTCAATGTATTAGGAATTTTATTTTCGCAAGGTTTAAAAATGTGACGTCTTGAAAATGGAATACGGTCAAAGTGAAAATGATTTACCCATTTTTCTAAGAGATTAAATATATTAAATATGAAATGATTTTCGGGGCGTTACAAAACTCATTAGTGAGTGAATAATTAATGATGAAACCAAAAATGAAAGTACCAATAACTAAACATGTATTTTACCTTATTTTAGAGGAGGATACACTCTAGGTGTTTTTGAAACATGCAAAACAAAATATTAAAATAGTGATTCTTTGAATAAAAACGTGTATAAGTAAAATAAGAGATGCAGATAGAGAAGGTTAACTTGAAAAATGCTTCAGGGGAGAACCTAACTATAAAGAGAGAACATGATAACAGTAAGTAGGGATGCCAACGGGCACGGGCGGGCACGGGTAGTAGCTACCTGCTACCCGTTTCAAAATAGAAGAACATTACCCATACCCGCCCGTACACGTACGAGTATCCGTGTGCGGGTATTTATGGGTAACGCGGGTACAACGGGTTTCCTATATTATAAATTAATTTTTAATTTTTTACTTCTATTATGTTATAAATGTGATGAAACTTAATTGTTTTTGTACCTTTTGATTGAAAATTTGGCAAAAATGCTAAATTTATTGGTGTTTTCTATTTGTGTGATTTTGTGTTCTCATTTCCTTAACAAAAAGTATATAATTTATTTGTAAAACATGTGTTTCTACACATGTAATAATATGTTTAGGGTGTTTCACCACCAAACTCAATAAAATATGTAAACAAAGTAAAAGGAAAAAATGTACATAGTGTAATGAATGTTAGAATAATGTACTTTTTATTTTAATTAAATATAATATAGTAATCATATAAATAACGAGTACCCATGGGTACGAGTACCATAATACCCGTACCTTCTCGTATGTACTACGAGTATTTTTAAAAACCCGTTTATAATATCGTCGAGTACCCATTTGTGACCCGTACCCGTGCCCGTACGGGTTTTACCCGCGGGTACCCACGGGTTCTGGTTTTTTTGCCATCCTTAACAATAAGATAAGATGAGGAGATAAATATATTAATAGCAAAAATAAATAGACAAATACATGTAATATTGTAAGTGCATGTATATATAATGGAGATTGGATACATACCATAGATTTTGAAGGTTTGATCTTCCTTGAGGAAAATACATTTGCTTATGAGACGCTAAAGAAGAGGACCGTTAAAAGAATATATCTACAAAATAATGAAATCAATGAGAACACGTCTATAAAATAAGAAAATCAATGATAAATTAAACAAAAAAAATCAATGATAAAATAAGAATAAACCAAAAAATCAATGAAAAATTTACTTAAATATCATTCTACAAAATAAATAAAAAATGCACTTTAAAAAGGATGATTTAAAGAGAAAAGAAAAAGACAATAGTGAAGAGACATAATGAAATGAAACTAGAGAAAGAGAAGACTGTTAAGAAAGTGTATAAGTAAAATAAGAGATGCAGATAGAGAAGATTAACTTGCAGACATGCTTCAGGGGAGAACCAAACTATAAAGAGAGAACGTGATAACAATAAGATAAGATGCGGAGATAAATATATTAATAACAAAAATAAACAGACAAATAAATGTAATATTGTAAGTGCATGTATATATAATGGAGATTGGGTACATACCATAGATTTTGAAGGTTTGATCTTCCTTGAGGAAGATATATTTGCTTATCTGACATTAAAGAAGAGAATTTTTGGAAGAACATATCTACAAAAAAATGAAACAGTGAGAACACGTCTATAAAATAAGGAAATCAAGTAAAAATTAACAAAAACATTAATGATAAAATAAGAACATATTTACAAAATAAACCAAAAAATCAATGAAAAATGTACTTAAATATCATTCTAAAAAATAATAAAAAATGCAAGGATGATTTAAAGAGAAAAGAAAAAGAAAATAGTGAAGAGACATAATGAAATGAAACTGGAGAAAAAGAAGATTGTTGAGAAAGCGTATAAGTAAAATAAGAGATGTAGATAGAGAAGATTAACTTGCAGAAATGCTTCAGGGGAGAACCAAACTATAAAGAGAGAAAATGATAACAGTAAGATAAGATTAGGAGATAAATATATTAATAAAAAAATAAATAGACAAATAAAAGTAATATTGTAAGTGAATGTATATATAATGGAGATTGAGTATATACCATAGATTTTGAAGGTTTGATCTTCCTTCAGTAAGATACATTTTCTTATCAGATGCTAAAGAAGAGAATTGTTGGAAGAATATATCTACAAAATAATGAAATTAGTGATAAACGTCTATAAGATAAGGAAATCAATGAAAAATTAAACAAAAAAATCAATGATAAAATAAGAACATATCTACGAAATAAACCAAAAAATCAATGAAAAATGTACTTAAATATCAGATCTACAAAATAAATAAAAAATACACTTTAAAGATGATGATTGAAAGAGGAAAAAAAGGATAATGAAGATACATAATGAAATGAAAATAGAGAAAGAGAAGACTGTTGAGAGAAAAAGAATGTTGGAAGAGAAAGATAGAGTCATAGACCTCAATAAAAATTCAAATAAAACTTAAGATGTAGCCATAAAAAATTCAATAATTATTTATTAAGTTATTACTACTGTCAAGAAAGGGCAGATATAGTGTGGCAAGATACGTATGATTGCCATGAAATCATTTAGGAGGGAAAAAATGAAGGAGGAGATGATATGTAGCAATTGATGAGGTGGTGGGAGTTTATTTTGTTATTTTGTCAAGAAAGGGCAAACATAGTGTGAGAAGATACATATGATTACCATGGAACCATTTAGGAAGAAAAATGAAGGATGAGATGATATGTGACAATTGATGAGGTCGTGGAAGTTTATTTTGTTATATAGTAATAGAGTCATAAATCTCAATAACAATTTAAATGCAATTTAGGATGTAGCCATAAAAAATGCAATAATTATTTATTAAATTGTTACTATTGTCAAGAAAGGGCAAATATAGTGTGAGAAGATACATATGCTTACCATGGAACCATTTAATTAGGAGGAAAAATTGAAGGAGGAGATTACATGTGACAATTGATGAGGTGGTGAGAGTTTATTTTGTTATAAATATAGTAATTGTCAAGAAAGGGCAAATATAGTGTGAAAAGATACATACGATTACCATGGAACCATTTAGGAGGAGAAAAATGAAGGAGGAGATGACATGTGATAATTGATGAGACGGTGAGAGTTTATTTTGTTATATAGTAAATAGAATAGAAGAGAGTATAATAACTAAAACAAGGAAGATGATTAATGTAATTAAGCGCAATTATTGGTAGTACCAAGGATATACCTTTACCCTTTTTAGGTAGGAAACTAATCTCTTTCAGCTTCGTGGCTACTCATTCAAACAAGTATCGCTCCCAAGAATCGAACCCTTTACCTTTTTAATCATCCTAGAGATCAAGCGAGACCTTACACTATTTGACCAACATTCGTTCGTAATTAAGCATAATTTAATGCGTGTTTGTGTAATTTACTTTTTTATCTCAAAATGTAAAGAGAAATTAAATTATTTCTAGGAAATTTAAAAATTCACCAAAACTACCAAATAAAAAAATTTTAATCCAAGTACATAAAATTCAACACCTTATAATTCAACAAAAAAATCATACAACTGATTAACACACGTTTTAACCTTTTACAACTGTACCTCATCATATACATAGATTCCAGAATCGAACCTCAGAGATTTTATAAGACCCAAATTCTTTGTTGGCATCTATCTACTATATAACAAAATAAACTCCCATCATCTCATCAATTGACACATGGTATCTCCTCCTTCACGCCATCTCATCAATTGCCACATGTCATCTCCTCCTTCATTTTTTCTCCTCCTAAATGGTTCCATAGTAATCATATGTACCTTCCCACACTATATTTGTCAATTCTTGATAATTGTTTCATTTAATAAATAATTATTGAATTTTTTATGGCTACATCTTAAATTGCATTTGAATTATTATTGAGGTTTATGACTCTCTCTTTCTCTTCCAACATTCTTTTTCTCCAGATTCATTTCATTTCATTATCGTCATTTTTCTTTCTCTTTCAATCATCCTCTTTAAAGTGCATTTATTTATTTATTTTGTAGATATGATGTTTAGTACATTTTTCATTGATTTTTTGGTTTATTTTGTAGAGTTGTTCTTACTTTATCATTGATTTCCTTATTTTATAGACGTGCTCTCACTAATTTCATTATTTTGTAGATATATTATTCTAGCAATTTTCACCTTTAGCGTCTAATAAGCAAAGGTATCTTCCTCATGGAAGATCAAACCTTCAAAACCTATGGTATATACCTAATCTCCATTATATTATACATTCACTTACAATATTACATTTATTTGTCTATTTATTTTTGTTAATAATATATTTATCTCTTCATCTTATCTCATTGTTATCATTTTCTATCTTTATTTATTGTTTCGTTCTCCCCTGAAACATCTCTGCTAGTTATTTTTCTCTATTCGCATCTCTTATCTTACTTATACACTTTTTTATTCAAAGAATCATTATTTTAATTTTTTGTTTTGCATGCTTCAAAAACACCTAGAGTGTATCATCCTCTAAAATAAGGTAAAAATCATGGTTAGTTATTGATACCTTCATTTTTGGCTTCATCATTAGTTATTCACTCACTTATGAGTTTTGTATTTTATTTTCTCTATTCGATGATTTTTAATATATATGTTGTTTAATACACTCATTGTGGCTCAATATTTATCCTCTTGGAAATTTTACTTAAACCTCATTACCTTATTTAATTGGTTGCTTAGAAATTTGTATTGTTTGGATTGTCAACAACACAATATAATGTTTTTATTCTTTTTTTCTCGATTTATAGCATTCCTATATATGAAGAAGAATAATGTCTTCATTTTTATTTGATTTATATATTTTTTTAATTTATTTATGATTTTCAAATTTTAAGCAATCCTCATTATGAATATAAATTTGCAGAATTATAACTAATAAATTTTGATTGTGATAATCAATTGATTTGATTTATGTTTTGTTTAAATCATTTATGATTTCTAAATTTTAGGCAATGCTAATTATGTAGATAAATTTATAGAATTATAACTAATAAATTTGTACAATAATAATTAATTTCATTTATTTTTTATTTTGTTTGAACATCATAACTAATATAACATATGATTCAAAACTCATGAAGAAATAGAATAGTTTGAATTTTTTGTATAAGTTAAAAAAATAGAATATAGATTTGCAAAGCAATTAAAAAATGGAAAGAATCAATTACCAACATAAATCAAAACATATCTGAATGAACAATTATTATAAATTGTAATGTAATATAACGTAAATCAATCGTTATAAATATGCATTAATTATGATTTAATTTATACTTTAAAATTATATATTAAAGTTGTTATGAGATTTTGAAAAATATTTTAACTACATTAAATGGAATATGTTGTAATTACATATTTAAATAGATTTTAAAATGTTATCAATTAATATCATTTAATCATTTAAAAAAAATAAATAGTAGAAAATCAATCTTATTACTAATAGAAAGAATAAACTATGATATTATAATTAATATAGAAATCTGTTGAAAATTTTCTTCAAATAAAAATGATAGACAAGGAATTTATTTCATAAAAATAATAATTTCTAATATTAATGAGAAGAAATATAGATAGTTCCCTTACGTTCTTGGAATTAAGGAATTTGGGGCATTAATAACGAAAGAAGGAATTTAGAGCAATAATATCGATGTTTGAGAGTCGTAAGATGATATGATGGCTAAGGTGAAAGAGTTTAAGGAATGAGGTGGATGAAGTCGTGGATTCGAGCCTCACCATAGCAAACTTAATGTAAATAAGTTACAAAACGGAAAGAATCAATTACCAATATAAATCAAAACATATCTGAAAGAACAATTATTATAAATTATAATGTAATATAATGTAAATCATTCGTTATAAACATGCATTAATTATGATTTAGTTTCTACTTTAAAATTATGTATTAAATTTGTTATGAAATTTAGAAAAATATTTTAAATACATTAAATGGAATATGTTGTAATTACACATTTAAATAGATCTTAAAACGTTATCAATTAATATTATTTAATCATTTTTAAAATATAAATAGTAGAAAGAATAACCTATGATATTGTTAGGTATCAGTGGCAGAATACACCTAGAAGAGGGGTTGAATAGGTCTGTCGAAGCTCATGTTCCACTTTTCTGATTTTTACACACTTGCTGAAAAATGTCGAGTTAATCGATTAACCAGTGGGCTTAATCAATTAAATCTAAACAAAACCAGAATGATCAAAACAACAACTTGCACAGTTATTAACCAACACACAAACATATGTACAACAGATACTTTTATGCAAGATTAACAAGAACATAGTAAGGAACAAGCATGCAAAATATTAGCTCCAAACTCGCATTAAAACATCTTGACCTAACCTAGACTCAATATCTATGGCAAGCAACTTAGACTTCTAAAAAGATAATAAAGAATTATAACTTAAGTCTAATAAGTCACCACTTCACCACTTGAGTCCATGGCATATTGATTGTTGAGACATCTTCAAGCTTTAATAAAACTTTGTCTTCATCAAAACATTGCTAATGAAATCATTGACGCTTTGCACTTTCAATCTCCCTTTTTTTATGATGACAAACACCACATCAAATAGTACGTTACATTTGATGAATTAGCTTGATGATGTTGTACATTTGCATAATTGTTGTGAATATTCAAAGTTGAAGCGCTTTGCTCTCCACCTTAGGTAAGCAATGATTAATAAACCTGCAAATAACATCAAACACAACAAGCAACCTTTCTCCCCCTTTTGACATTATCAAAAAGATATGAATATTCAATTCTAGTCAAAAGTAAGAAGGTATATAGCAATTTATTTTGAAAAACTGTAATTATTAGCATAGGCAATAACCAGTTTGAGAAGCTTAAACAAATGCATTGATTTTTGACTCTATAGACAGATTTTGCATGACATATCCATTATGTAAAAAGTTTAGACATGGAATGATTGAACATATATGTATGCCACTTGTTAGTACCACTTGTAAGATGCCATTATCACCATTTATTAGAACTTGTTAGGCAATTTTCATTTTAAAGCATATTTCAATCACTCAATTATAATACACAATTAAGACATGTTCAAGATTCACGCAAAAACAAATTCTATTTGACATAATTAGCAAGGTTCAACATAGTTACAAAATACTAAAAGATGGTACAACCATAACCATGAGATGTACTTGACTCAAAAATATAGACGTAAGCCACAAAACAAGAATTAAATTTCTGGAAAAAAATTGAGTCCAGCTAATCGATTATTATAAAATTTAATCGATTAAAATTATTTATTTCAAAAAGCTTTAGCTACTGGAACTCATTTAATCGATTATCCCGAGGGTTAATCGATTAATGATAGAAAGTTGACAGTTTTAAGCACAATTTTGAGCTTACTATGAAATAATTTTGTAACCTTGTTAATATAATTACCTTGATTACCCTTTGGTGATAGGTCAAGATTACCACTTGTTTGATGAAAAGTTTGATGATATGATGTTTGAATAGTGTATTTGACATTCAAAGATTTGACATTCAAAGTGCGCTGCTCCCCCTTTCATTGTTCTTCCCTTTATCTTCTCCCCCTTTATTACTAAGAGAAGTACTCTTGGTAGGTAGCATAATACGAAAGCTCAATCACCCTTTCTCAATAACGTTTCTTCTTGATAACCTTGATCTACTCACCAACCTTGTGCCTAGAACATCTTTTGTTGATTTATCCATTGATGCTCAAATGTCCTTTGGCACACCTGCAAACACTATTTACTTGTCTCTTTCGGGTACCCAAGTTATTTTGGGTCCCTTTTTGTTAGTAACTAAGGGATCTTGCCCCTTCTTTATCCAAACATATTTGCCACTTAGCACACCAAATTTTCAAATAAAGCATGTAGTGCATGTGTGACCATGTGTACCAC
>NW_017724421.1:11413-11770 GCF_001865875.1 Lupinus angustifolius | reverse complement strand
TTTGACTTCTTATGCATATGAACTACTAGATTTCTACATGGTTTTTTCTTAGGTTCAGGTTTATATCCAATTCCAGATCGGTTACCAACGTTTCTTGTATTAGCAAACAATGTGTTAACGTTTTCTTGACTATATGTGAGCTTTAAGAGTTTTTGTTTCAAAACAGAATTTTCAGTATTTAAACTCTCACAAGTATCACATATAGAGGGTTGACATAATTTAGAAGTAGAGCACTCACATGAGGCACATGCATAGATAAGATCAAGAGTTTCATTTTCAAGTTTAAGTTCATCTAATTCCTTTTGCATTTCAATTATTTTCTTTTCATGCAAGGAGATAACTCTTTTTCTATCTATA
>NW_017724421.1:0-11408 GCF_001865875.1 Lupinus angustifolius | reverse complement strand
TATATTTATTTTAATAATTTTCTTTAACTCCTCATGCATTTCGACATAAGCTGCATATAATTCATCATATGAAGGAGAGTAATTAGAGCATGATGAAGTATAGGAAAGTACCTCAATAGAATCATCTTCATCACTAGATGTGCACTTCTCATGCACTTGTGCCGTAAGGCATACCCTTGAATTTTTCTCCTCATCGGATGAGCTTGAAGTTGAATCTTTCTCGGAATTGTTCCAAACAATGTATGCTTCTTTTTACTTGGACATTCGAGAGTTACTCTTCTTATTACCGACTTTCTTGAGGTGGTTCGGGCACTGATGCTTCATGTGGCCCGATTTTCCACACTCATAGCAAGTGAAGCCTTCTTTGGGAATCTTGCTTTTCTTGGTCGAGTTCTTGGCTTCTTTCTTGAGATTCTTGATCCCTCCTTTCTTCTTGAGATACTTCTTGAATTTTTAAAATAGGAGAGTCAAGTCTTCATCAGAATCAGAATTTGAACTAGAATCCTCACTTTCTTGATTTTCTTGAAATCTTGTAGCCTTGAGTGTGATTTCGTTCTTGTCTGACTCTTCATTGTCAAGCGTCCTAATTCCATTTCATGTTCTTGGATTCCCAAACAGAGTAGCTAATGGCATGTTGTCTTAATTCTTTGACTCCATTATTGCGGTTACCTTTGGTTGCCATTTCCTATCAAGACAATGCAAAACTTTGTTAGACAAATCAGCATTAGTAAAATTTTTATCAAGGGCGAGACAATGATTTACAACATGAGTAAAACATTTTTTCATATTACATATAGATTCATTAGGAAGCATGCGAAATAACTCATACTCATGCGTAAGCGCATTTAGTCTAGCATGCTTAACTTCACTCGTGCTTTCGTGGGTAACTTGCAAAGTATATCACATTTCTTTTGCATTAAGGCACTGCGAGATTCTAAAGAATTCATCATAAGATAAAGACGAAGTAATAATGTTCTTGGCCTTAAGGTCATATTTGACCTTTCTTTTCTTCTATGCTCAATATCTGTCCATAAGCCTTTAGGCTTTTCTTTAGACTCGCCATCCACCATATGAAGTGGAATGTATGGACCATTGACAACAGAATCCCAAATTTCCGTTTCTATTGCCTCGATATAGATTCTCATGCGAACCTTCCAATAGGCATAGCCATCGCCACTGAATACGCGAGGGCGGTTAATGGATGCCCCATCACTGCCAAATGGATTATTTGAGCCCATATGTAGTCCCTTTCGGATCACGCGGATGCGATTGAGCAAGCACGACGTACTAGCTCTTCACCCTTGGTTTGACCTTTCCCAAAACTGTTAGGTATCAGTGGCGGAATACACCTAGAAGAGGGGGGTTGAATAGGTGTGGCGGAGCTCAAGTTCCACTTTTCTGGTTTTTACACACTTGCTGAAAAATGCCCAGTTAATCGATTAACAGGTGGGTTTAATCGATTAAATCTAAACATAACTAGAATGATCAAAATAACAACTTGCATAGTTCTTAACCAACACACAAACATATATACAACATATACTTTTATGCAAGATTAACAAGAACATAGCAAGGAACAAGCATGCAAAATATTAGCTCCAAACTCGCATTAAAACATCTTGAAATATAAAAGAGAAAATGATAGAAAAGATTGCGCAGAGATTTTATCCTGGTTCGTTTTCCTGTCCACTGCAAAATTACATCCAGTCATCCCCTCTGATTTGGGAGATTTTCCTTCTTCACTATAGAACACAATGTACGTTACATACACGCTTCCAAATACAAGACTCAAACGCTCCTTTCTTGGAACTCAAAGAACTTCGTCACCCTTGGTCTGACCTTTCCCAAAACCACCTCCAAGAAAACCTTTCTTACCGCGATTCGGCTCCAGCCAAGGTATTGCTCTTTATCCCAATACCTCCAAGTCTTTGTGTGAAGAACACCTTACCTAACCGCAGCCACGATTTTCCCAATCCTTGAATAACAATGCTTTGAGTTATGACTGAGTACTTAATACTCGGATATTAAAATAAAGATCAAAGCCTAAAACCTAAGAAAGAACTCACAAGATGTCCTAGTCTAATATGAATGTTAATGCATGAGGTTTCGGAAAATATGCAATCAAAACAAAACTATCTCTTTTTTCTTTTTAGGAAACACAAGAATGATGCAAGAAAGCTTTTCAAAGAATCATGCAATACAAATATGAAAACTAAAGCCTTAGCATGATCTAATCTTTCTACTAATTCAACACTCTCTAATAGATTCTAACAATTATGATCTATCTCTTTTCTCTGTGTTTTTTCTCTCTTAGTCGTTTCTGCAATTAGCCAGTATTTATACAAAATAGATTTTGCCTGTAAAAATGGTTTTTCAGTTTTGCAGTTGAAAACAGCAAAAAACACTCACGTTAACCGATTAAGCCATGGGGTTAATCGATTAACCAGTGTATTTTGAATACATGATTAAATGGTAAACTACTTATATGATATACTTGATACCTATACATGTTTTAGCCATTATGTTATGCCTAATATGCACATATAACATGTATGATTAATGCATGAACATATAATAAACTACATGATGTCTCATTTTAGTGAATTAATTACTTTATAAAGTCTTGTGAGACTCATACTTAGGTTTACCTAACCTAAACTCAATATCTATGGCAAGCAACTTAGACTTCTAAAAAGATAATAAAGAATTATAACCTAAGTCTAATAAGTCACCACTTCATCACTTGAGTCTTTGGCATGTTGATTGTTGAGTCATCTTCAAGCTTTAATAAAACATTATCTTCATCAAAACATAGGCAAAACATTGCTAATGCAATCTTTGACACTTTGCACTTTCATATATTATAACTAATATGGAAATATGTTGAAATTTTTCTTCACATAAAAATGCTAGACAATAAATTCATTTCATAAAAATAACAATTTTTAATACTAATAAGAAGAAATGTAGATAGTTCTCTTATGTTCATGAAATTAAGGAATTTGTGGCATTAATAACGAAATAAGAAATTTGGAGCAATAATAACAATATTTGAGAGTCGTAAAAGATATGATGGTTAAGGTAAAAGAGTTTAAGGGATGAGGTGGATGAAGTTGTGGGTTCGAGTCTCGCCCATAGCAAACTTAAAACAATAAAAAATGAGTTACAATATGGTTTGATTGTTAGGGATGGAGTGAATGAGATTTAAGGTTTGATTATCACCCACAACAAATACTAACATACTAATTATTATTAATTGAAAGAATGTGTTATCATATTACAATTAATAAAGAAATCTTTTGTTATTACGTCTGACATAAAAATGATAGACATTAAGTTTATTTCTTAAAAATAAATTTTTTTAATACTAATTATTAAAATAGATTTTAAAACATTCTCATTTAATTATTTTTAAAAACTTTAATATCAGAAACTCAATCTTATTATTAATAAGTGAACTATGATATTAGAATTAATAAAGAGATATCTTGATATTTAATGTAGTTCATAAAAATAATTATTTTTCATATTAATTAGAAGAAAAGTTGATAATTCCTAAATGTTTCATTTCCTATAATTAAGGAATTGAGGGCACTAATTATGGAGTGGGGATCTACTTACTCCAAGAGTAAGTTTTTTACACTTACTTCAATAGTAAGTTTTTTACCCTTACTCCCCATCCTAGCCATCAATTATATGGATAACTAATGATTTAGATCTACTCACTGATTCAAACTATTAGATTTCCTTATAATTGATGGCTATGATAGGGAGTAAGTTTAAAAAACTTACTCTTGCAGTAAGTGAATCCCTCATCTTAATTATGATGATTTAGTTTATATTTTAAAATTATGTATTAAAGTTGTTAGGAAAATTTGAAAACATATTTTAATTATAGTAAATGGAATATGTAATAGTTACACATTTAAATAGATCTTAAAACATTCTCAATCAATATCATTTATTCATTTTATATGTCATCTATCATTCCCTACAAATCATTAAAATATTATTGTATAAAAATTGTATGGATAAAAACATATAATCAAGACAATGATACAATTTTAAAATATTGTAATAAACTATTGTAATTGTACATCATCAATAACACAAAAAATATAATAACATTTGTATGTATTAGTTAAATTATATTATTTATTTTTTCTTTACAATTCTCATAACTAGGTCATTCCCTACCTAATGACATATACATTTATTAATTTTGATAATCCAATAGATGTCATAGTTCAAAGTACTTATCCAGATCTACAAGATCGCTAAAATGAAGATTTTTTATAACCAAGGATAATACTTGCATCAACTATTGAAATTATTGAACAAATAAATGAATTTTTTTAGTTTAATTCCAAATAAAAAAAATTATAATTCAATTCAATTAGTTATTAAGTTGAAGCAAATATTTCTAAACTTCATAATATTAGGTGATAAAAATGAATGCAATAGTTTTGGTTCTATTGATATGTGTAATACTAATGAGGGCTAAAATTCAACTTATTAACTCATCAATTTTTAAATGCATTTATAATTTTTTGTCTTCGTGATCATATAATCAAGTTTTTCCACAATATGATATTGTGTGTATTTAATATTTGTGAGGTTGGATAATGAATGACATTGAATTTTGTAAGATATATCAATTTCAAAATAACAAAATTTGAAGTTGTTCCTTATCTTATAGAAACAATATAGATATAATATATATGTTCTTATTCATGTGGTAAAAAAACACATTCTCATACATTCGTACGGATAACTTGCTATTTTATTAGTTAAAAATACGATTCCCTTATTCAATGAAGAAAGAGAATTTGATTCTATTAATTTATCAGTTAAAAATATAAGGATAAAATATTATTTTTAAACTAGCTAAATATAAAAGTAAATCTCCATCACGAAAAGAACATATATCTTCTAATCAATGGAAAATCAGTTCCTTAGATTTTCGTTTTTACTTTTTGCCAATTATTTGAACTGTTACTTAACTTTTTAAAAGAAAAATAAATAAATTTAAAAGGTAATTGTACATACATAGTTTACAAATATTTCAATTTACCGTTAATATTTTAATAATTATCTATTATATCTTTAAATAAAAATATCATACTATTATTTATCTAAAATAAAACTTCTTATTATGCATAATAAATTTTATCTTTTTAATTTTAGGTATAAAATTTATTTAAGTATCAATTTATTGAAGAAAAATGTGACTTGCCTCTCAAAACACTAATAACAATAACAACACATGTTAGCCAGAGAGAGTAGTCCGACCGCTAATCGGATTTGAAAACATCTCTGCTTGCAGTCTTAACTGAATGAGGATTGAACTGCTTTGATTCGGGGAATTCCCGTTCGATCCTGTTAAACAGAATTAATTTGGGAAGTAAATCACACAGTTAACTTAAATTTAAAAAAATGAAACACTACTCTAATCTTTTGTTTTACTCTGGTCCAAAAAGATGAAACACTACTTCAATATAATTATACATAATTACTAATCTTATAGAACTTTACATTTATATATAATTATATATTTATAGATAAAAATTATTAATTATGTATGAAATCTTCTGGTTAGTTCGACCAATTTAATCGTGTAAATTGAGTAAACCTAATATGGGACCTCTTCCGTTTGACGTCTGGCTCGGGTTTCAAAATATTGCCTATATCTATAAACTCTTAAAAATAATAAAAAAGTCCCTCATAACTTATCTATAGTTATTGTAAAAAAAAAACTTTCAATTTGTTTTACTATTTTAAAGTTTATTTTATATATCTTGTATGTATTAAAGTATTTCTTTATGATATAAATTTAATACATTTTAAAATTGTGATAATAATTTTTTAAACTTAAAAACATGTGCGGAAAAAATACATCGTATGAAGATAACCAGCACTTGTCTAATAAGTCAATATCCTTCTTTTCTTCCACCTACTATTGGAATATAATAATATTATCAAACCCAAGTTGTATATATGAACAAAATCCCATTCAGTGCACAATATCACCCCCTTTTACAAATTTGTGATGCCTCTCACACCATTACATCTTGTAAAGATGAATTGTGTGGGTCGGTTCAGTGCTGATTTAGGAAGATTAAAATCATTTTATTTTTCCTTCCATGCATCATGTGTTTTAGCATGTTGTGGAAAACATGGCCAAAATACCTCTAACCACAAAAAATTTCCCAAGTTGTCACCTCGTGCCCAAAAAAAAACCTTAGAGAAAATCTTCGATTCCTTTATCAGAAGTATGTGCATGAAAGCAAAGGAACAAGATGAGTTTTCGCCTAAGAATTCAAAGAAGTTTATGGAGAAAATAAGGAATACAAACCCATTTGTGAGTGCTACAATAAAGAAGAAGGAAGAGGATGATAATTGTTTGTGGAAGAAGACAATATTGATGGGTGAAAAATGCCAACCACTTGAATTTTCAGGTTCTATTTTTTATGATAGTGAGGGAAATCAGATTTCTGAGCCACCAAGAACTCCAAGGAATTCTGATTTATCTTTTCCTGGCCTTGCAAGAAGAGGTGAATATATGGAAATGTAGTTCATGGGTTTGAGTAGAATTGTAAATCTCTAGCACAGTACAAATATTGTCTTCTAAAAGCATACGGGGCTTGATTAATTAATTAGTGAAATAGTATTTCTATATACATACGAATTGTTAATCAGCTCTGTTTGTGATAAAGTTTATAGATAAATAAAATGAAACTCATGTTTTATGTAATCTTCTATTTGCCATAGATCTATTATGCAATTTGAGTTCATGATTAATTTGTTTGGTCAATTATCATTTCGTGACTAACTTAGTTGAAACAAGTCCAATATATAGAATCGTTAATAGTAGTTGACATCTAATAGGTATGTCAAGTACCTCGTAGGAATGATAATTATAGAGTTGAGTTGTGATTTTATTTTCCTAACCCCAAATATGATCATCCAAACCAGAATTCTACTCGGTTGTAAAAATAAATCCCATCCATATCTTTATTGGGTTTGGGTTTCTCCAATCCAACTTCGACCAAAATTCTTTTCATGACTTGAATACATATATAAGGGTAATTTCGTAAAACCATATATACACACATCCTTAGTTTAATTAATATATAGAAGGGGCAAGTTCAGACACAGACACACAAGCTAAAATGGAGTTTCTTTGTCAAATTCAGTTCCCGTTCGAGTATATAAGTTATGTTGTCATCCCTAATACGTGTTTCTTCATATCTTGTTTGCATGTATGGGCGAATGATAATGCTAATAAAAAGTAATATTTTTTTATGATCACTAATAAAAAGTAATATTATCTTTTTATAAAATTAATCTATAAATTCTTTTATATTTCATGAATATATTTAGATGAATGTATTTTTTTTAATTAATTTTTTTATTAGGATGAATATGATTTATAATAAATTATTATGGTGTTGTTCGATTCATTTACTCGATCCCACCTAGTGAGATAAATGTTTGTTTGTTGTTAAATACATCTAGATGATTATGTCATTTTATATTTATTTTAAAATATCTCATTGAATAATAATTGATAGTAGTAAATGAATAATAATTGATAATAGTAAATGAATAATAATTGATATAATAAATGAATAATATATATCAAAGGCAAAAGAGGGGTAATTTAATCAATAATTTTGACCAATATTAATGTGCCTCACAATGCTAGTTTTTGCCCGCACAATTACATTATTATTTTAATATATATTGCATTCTTATTTCTAGCAACTGTAACCCATCAGTGCATTACTTACTGAGTAAGAGCATCCATAATAGTTATTCTTAATAGAGTAAGAATATTTTGATTATGTTCTTCACTATAACAATCTTGTTTCTTGAGTTTTGTTTTCAAATAAGAACAATTCTACGTAAATAAGAACAATTCTTGGTGATGAGATATGACTTTTATGTGTTGTGATGTACTTTATTTATTTTATACATTTTATTTATCTTTTAATTTACTATATTATAATTTTTGTTATATTTTGAAATTAACTTTAAAGTATTTTAATTAATGAAGTATTTTGTTTTATTTATTCATGTCTACATAATTTATTTTTATAATTTACAACAACAAAAAATACATTATAAATAAATAATTATAGCAATTTTTCATTTATTAATAAATAAATAAGTAACTATTCTTATACATTTATTGTAAAGTATAAAAATATGGTGTGAGTTGAGGGACCCAAACAAGAATAAGAATAATATTTGTCATTATGGAAAAAAAATAGATATTGTTCTTATTTTATAGGGAGTTATAATAAATTATAAAATAATATATAGGACCAAATAAGAAAGAAAATTTTTATTTTATATTGGAGATGCTCTAAAGGCCTACTTCACTTTACCAAACTCCTTATTGGAAAAAAGCTAATAATATATTTATTATATATCTTTCAAAGTTGATTTTTTACCATATTTATGTGTCTTTTAAAATTTTAAGAATACGTTAATTTTGATTCATATAAGTAGTGAAAAAAATAACAACTAAAGTATATTGAGGAAAATAGGATAAAAATCATATATATAAACACAATTATTACATTTATTAATAAATATGTTTTTTTGGCAATGGAATAGTCAAATAGGAAAGGAGATAATAATATAATTTTGAGTAAATACTCACATATGTCATAATTGTTTTTCATATGCATTAATTTGATCCCAAAAAATTAAACATTCAAATTAGTAACCAAATATTATGAACGTGAGTCAAAATATTCATGTCGGAGTCATAAAAATATAAAAAAGGACAAACTTAACTCGCATTTGATATATTTAGACACTATTTTGAGTTTTTTAATTTTTTAAAGATAAATTAGTATATACAAATTTTTTGAAGGACTAAAATAGTTCTAATTTACAGGGGGACCTTCTTTAGTCGAATTTTATTTTTCTCACTTTCCCAAAACATCCAACCCTTCCACCACCAAAGGATAAGGTGGTTTTAGATATTTGGGTTTTTGTCTATTTTTGGATTTATGCTTCATCTAGCTTGTGAATGTGGATAGGGTGCAATAAGGAACAATGGGGCACAATAGTAAGGTAATCTTGGATGGTAGGATATTAAGAATGGGTGATACCACAAGGAGTGGTAGAGTTGGTGGCCATAGATGAGGTGGAGGTGGTGAGATGAAAGTGAAGATGGAATAATTTAATTAAGGTTTCTTTATGATATTTTTGCAATTAAATTATGAATTTGATATCTTAGTATATTGTCATCGTTAATTTCTATATTGTTAGCATCATTCAATATTACTTTTTAAGATGATAAATAGTGAATGATTTTTTTACATACTTTTAAAATTTGGTATGAGGCATGGATAATACCTCTTGATGAATCAAGAAATATACGAAAGAAAGCTTAAAGAAAGAAGAATGAGAAGAGAATCAAAGATATCAATTAATAGAACTACATTTCTTATTATTGATTTGGTTATAAAGATTAAGGGAATACTCATTTATATATATCAACTATTAAACCAGAAAACAGAAACTTTTAACCAGATAATCAATTAACTCTATTGTTTAATCGATTATCACATACAAAGTTCACCTTAACAAACTGAATTAACTAATCGGTTAATAAATTAACTACAGTGTTAATCGATTAACTCTTATACAATTAATCAATTAACTATAGTGTCAATTGGTTAACTCTTACAAAATCTCACTTATTCTAACAGATACCAAAATAATGGAAGATTTGTGAAGATGGCTCAACAATCAACATGCCTAGAACTCATTGGTCATATCTAGACTAGGTTATATCAATAGAGTCATAATTCTAAGTAGTTTGGGATGTGTACCTTAGTGAGTGAGTATAAGTGAGGTAAACCTAGATGCGAATCTCACAAGCCATTATAATTGTCATATCATATTCATGAGACATATCATCTAGTTTATTGTATGTTCATGCATTAATCTTACATGTTATATGTGCATATTAGACATAATATAATTGCTAAAACATGTATAGGAGTTAAGCATACCATATGAGTAAGTTTTCCTTTTTAATCACGTTTTTAATATTATGGTTAATCGATTAACGTGGTGACTTAATCAATTAACTTAACTGTTTTATGTTATATCTGTTTTTCTGTTACAACTATTTTCTGTTTAATCACGTTATATTGGTTAATCGATTAACGTGGTAACTTAATCGATTAACATGTCTGTTTTATTTTATAACTGTTTTCTGTTTTAACTGCTTAACTTAATGCAACGATTTGAAGGGTCAAATCTGTTTTGTATAAGTTTATGCAAATTGCAGAAACACTTAGCATTGCAAACTATTGTTTAGATTTGATTAGAGAACATATTTTCGTGATTTACTTTGTAATTGGCAGAGAGAAATGCATGTGTGAGGAAGTGAGATTAACATGCTTTGTTGAAGTTGTTCATGGTATATTACATGATGCTTTCATATGCTTAATCTCATCCATTCTTTCTTGCATGTTCATGCATTCTTGCTAGATATTTTAAGAGAAATATTTTGTGTTTACTGTTTTGTATTAACTCACATATGCATGATGGCTTCTGTTTCTTGAGAGTGAGTTAATCCTTGAATTTTTGTCATTGTTATCTAGAGATTTTAAGAGAAATATTTTGTGTTTACTGTTTTGTATTAACTCACATATGCATGATGGCTTCTGTTTCTTGAGAGTGAGTTAATCCTTGAATTTTTGTCATTGTTATAATTTGAGCATTTTTGTGCTTGGTACAACTCTATTTTTTGTATTTTGTTTTGTACTTTGGGTTAGTCTCTTGGTGTCTTACCACCATTGAGATAAAGTGATTCTTCACCAATACTAGGAGGTCTTGAATTGAGAACGAGGATCTTGGGTGGGGCTGGATCGCGAGAAAGGTTTTCTCAGGCGATAGGGATAGTCAAACCAAGGATTAGAAGTTCCAGGAATTCAAGAAAGAAGCATCTTGAGTCTTGTAAATTGAATCGGTGTATGTGATTATACTAATTGTTCAATATAGTGAAGAAGAAAATCTTCCATGATCAGAAGGAGAGGCATGGATGTAGTTTGCGGTGGACCGCAAACGAACTAGGATAAAAATCCATTTGTGCAAGTTGTTCTCTCTTAATCTCATTTATAATTCTTACTGTTTTAATTCGAGTTTGAAGCTGATATTTTGCATGCTTATACCTTGCTATATCCTTGTTAATATTGCATAAAGATATCTCATGTATCTTTGCTTATATGTTGATATATAACTGTGCAAATAGCTGCTCTGATAATTTTGTTTCTGTTGTGTGTTAATCGATTAAGCCCACTGGTTAATCGATTAATGGGCTATTTTCCAGAACTGGGTTTTGGTGCGAGAAGCGGTAATTGATAACCGCTACACCT
>NW_017724420.1:0-1123 GCF_001865875.1 Lupinus angustifolius | reverse complement strand
TAAGTGTGTTTAGGCCACTGATACCTAACAAGTGGTATCAGAGCTAGTACGACGTGCTAGCTCAACTATATCCGCGTGATCCTAAGGGAATTAAAATGGGTTCCATCAACCCTTTTAGCGGTGATGGCGCATCCATTAACCGCCCTCCCGTTTTCAGTGGCGAGGGATACGCCTACTGGAAAGTCCGGATGAAGATTTTTATTGAGGCCATTGATTCGGATATTTGGGAATCTGTAATCAGCGGGCCAATCGTCCCACTTCACTTAGTGGATGACGAACCGAAAGAAAAGCCTAAAAGCTTGTGCACCGATGAGGAGCGCAAAAATGTTTAGTATAACCTACGCGCTAAAAATATAACCACCTCGACCCTATCATATGACGAAATCTTTCGGGTATCACAGTGCCTTAATGCAAAAGAAATGTGGGATACTTTGCTAGACTAAATGCGCTTACGCATGAGTACGAGTTATTTCGCATGCTTCTTAATGAATCTATATGTAATATGCAAAAATGTTTTACTCATGTTGTAAATCATTTGGTTGCCCTTGATAAAACTTTTACTAATGCTAATTTGTCTAACAAAGTTTTGAGGTGTCTTGACAGGAGATGGTAACCAAAGGTAACCGCGATAATGGAATCAAAGAACTTAGACAACATGCCATTAGCTACTCTGTTTGGGAAACTCCAAGAACATAAAATGGATTTAGGGCGCTTAACACTGAATGAAGAGTCAGACAATAATGGAATCGCACTCAAGGCTACAAGATTTCAAGAAGATCTAGAAAGTGAGGATTCCATTTCAGATTCTAATTCCGATGAAGACTTGACTCTCCTATTTGAAAAATTCAAGAAGTTTCTCAAGAAGAAAGGAGGCATCAAGAATCTCAACAAAGAAGCCAAGTACTCGACCAAGAAAAGCAAGATTCCCAAAGATGGCTTCACTTGTTATGAGTGTGGAAAATCGGGCCACATGAAGCATCAGTGCCCGTACTACCTCAAGAAAGTCGATAATAAGAAGAGCAACTCTCGAATGTCCAAGTCAAAAGGAGCATACATTGTTTGGGAAGATTCCGAGAAAGATTCGACTTCAAGCTCATCCGATGAGGAGAAAAATTCAAAGGTA
>NW_017724419.1:4521-10786 GCF_001865875.1 Lupinus angustifolius | reverse complement strand
CTCCATACGATGAATTATATGCAGCTTATGTCGAAATGCATGAGGAACTAAAGAAAATTGTTAAAGTAAATATAGATAGAAAAAGAGTTATCTCCTTGCATGAAAAGAAAATAATTGAAATGCAAAAGGAATTAGATGAGCTTAAACTTGAAAATGAAACTCTTGATCTTATCTACGCATGTGCCTCATGTGATTGCTCTACGTCTAAATTATGTCAACCCACTATATGTGATACTTGTGAGAGTTTAAATGCTGAAAATTCTATTTTGATACAAAAACTTTCAAAGCTCACATATATTAAAGAAAACCTTATCACATTGCTTGCTAATACAAGAAACGTTGATAACCGATCTGGAATTGGATATAAACCTGTGTTAGATATCAGCGGTAGAATACACCTAGAAGGGGGGTTGAATAGGTGTGGCGGAGCTCAAGTTCCACTTTTTGGTTTTTACAAACTTGCTGAAAAATGCCCAGTTAATCGATTAACTAGTGGCCTTAATCGATTAAATCAAAACAGAAACAGAATGATCAAAACAACAAATTGCACAGTTATTAACCAACACACATGCAGATATATAGTAGATATTTTTATGCAAGATTGACAAGGATATAGCAAGGTATAAGCATGCAAAATATCAGCTTCAAACTCGAATTAAAACATTTTGAAATGTAAAAGAGAAAAGGATAGAAAAGATTACACAAGGATTTTATCCTGGTTCTCTTTGCTATCCACTGCAAAACTACATCCAGTCATCCCCTCTGATTTGGAAGATTTTCCTTCTTCACTATAAAACACAATGTACGTTACATACACGCTTCCAATTACAAGACTCAAACGCTCCTTTCTTGGAACCCAAAGAACTTCGTCACCCTTGGTTTGACATTTCCCAAAACCGCCTCCAAGAAAAACTTTCTTACCGCGATTCGGCTCCAGCCAATGTATCGCTCTTTATCCCAAGACCTCCAAGTATTTGTAAAGAACACCTTACCTAACCGCAGCTAGGATTTTCCCAATCCTTGAATAACAATGCTTTGAGTTATAAATGAGTATTTAATACTCAAATATTACAATATAGATCAAATACTAAAACCTAAGCAAGAACTCACAAGACTTCCTAGTCTAATATGAACGTACATGCATGAGGTTTCTTAAAGCCTTAGCATGATCTAATCTTTCTTCTAATTCAACACTCTCTAATAGTTTCTAACAATGATGATCAATTATTCTCTTTTCTCTGTGTTTTTCACTCTTAGCCGTTTCTGCAATTTGCCAGAATTTATACAAAACAGATTTTGCCTCTAAAAACGGTTTTTTTAGTTATGTAGTTGAAACAACATAAAACAGACACGTTAATCGATTAAGCTATGGGGTTAATCGATTAACCAATGTAACATGATTAAAACAGAAAACGGTTGTGTTAATCGATTAAGTCACCACGTTAATCGATTAACCAGTATGTTAAAACACATGATTCAAAAGGCTAAACCCTAATATGCACATATAACATGTATGATATGCATGAACATATAATAAACTAGATGATACCTCATTTTAGTGGATTAGTTACTTTATTAAGTCTTGTGAGACTCACACCTAGGTCACACATGTACTTCATGCTTTATTAGGAAATTTGGTGTGCCAAGTGGCAAATATATTTGGGTAAAGAAGGGGCAAGATCCCTTAGTTACTAACAAGAAGGGACCCAAAATAACTTGGGTACCCGAAAGAGACAAGTAAGTTGTGTTTGTAGGTGTGCCAAATGACATTTGAGCATCAAGGGATAAATCAACAAAAGATGTTCTAGGCATAAGGTTGGTGAGTAGATCAAGGTTATTAAGGAGAAACGTTATTGAGAAAGGTTGTTAAATGAGCTTCCGTATTATGCTACCTACCAAGAGTACTTCTCTAAGTAATAAAGGGGAGAAGATAAAGGGAAGAACAATGAAAGGGAGAGCAGCGCACTTTGAATGTCAAATACACAACATTCGTCATATCATCAAGCCTTTCATCAAACAAGTGGTAATCTTGACCTATCACCAAAGGGTAAGTAAGCTAAGTCTATTAACAAGGTTACAAAATTAATTCTTGATATTGAGTACACTTGAACTAAAAAGTATATGTTATTGTTATACTCAATTCATAACAGTTAATATCATAGCATTTCGTAACTATTTTGAACCTTGCTAATTATATTAAATGGAATTTGTTTTTGCGTTGGTTTTATGCTTAAACATTGCTTACTATTTTCAGTTGCAAGTAATGCTTTAATGATTTCAAATTGACTGTCTCATGGTAATTGGTTAATTATGTCGCAAATAGTATAGATTTATGTTTAATAGATCTTGATCATGTTTGGTGTATGTATCCATATTGAGTGGTTAAGCCTACTGCTTACTGTTTAATAATATCACTGCTTAATCATTCCATGCTTAATTTGAATTAACATAACCTTTCATACCATTAAATCAGTTATGTTGTTGTTTACTATCCATTTAATCGATTATGCTCTGCTGTTAATCAATTAAATCATGTATAAATGAGCATTTGTTCAATTTTCTTACAGCTGGTTGATTAATTAATCGCCCAAAATTAATTGATCAATTACAGTTTGTCATAACCCTAATAACTCTTCTGACTTTTGACTAGAAACGAATATTTGTATCTTTTTGATAATGTCAAAAGGGGGAGAAAGGTTGCTTGTTGTGTTTAATGTATTTGTAGGTTGTATAATAGCTTCCGTAATATCATTGCTTACCTAAGGGGGAGAGAAAAGGCGCTTCAACTTTGAATAACAACCATTATGCAAATGTGCAACATCGTCAAGCTAATTCATCAAATGTAACGTACTATTTGATGTGGTGTTTGTCATCATCAAAAAGGGGGAGATTGAACATATATCAGTGGACCTCAAATGAACCAGGATAAAAATCCATTTGTGCAAGTTGTTCTCTCTTAATCTCCTTTATAATTCTTACTGTTTTAATTCGAGTTTCAAGTTGATGTTTTGCATGCTTATACATTGTTATATCCTTGTTAATATTGCATAAAGATATTTGTTGTATTTCTGCTTATCTGTTGATAAATAACTGTGCAAATAGCTGCTCTGATAATTCTGTTTCTGTTGTGTGTTAATCGATTAAGCCCACTAATTAATCGATTAACTGGGCTGTTTTCCAGAACTGGATTTTGGTACTGAAAGTGCAAAGTGTCAAGGATAGCACTAGCGATTCTTTGCCTATGTTTTGATGAAGACAAGGTTCTATTAAAGCTTGAAGATGTCTCAACAATCAACATGTTTTATGTTCATTTGGTCATATCTAGACTAGGATATAATTTGAGTCAATATTCTAAGCAGTCTAGGATGTGTGCCGTAATAAGTGGGTATAGGTTAGGTGAACCTAGGTGCTAGTCTCTCAAGCCATCTTAATTGTCATATCATATCCATGAGACATATCATCTAGTTAATTGTATGTTCGTGCATTATTCATACATGTTATATGTGCATATTAGGCATAATATAATTGCTAGAACATGTATATAATTTGTGCATAATGTATGATAAGTTTACCTTTTGAAACATGTGCTTTAATGTGCCAGTTAATCGATTAACGTGGTGGCTTAATCAATTAACTCAACTGCTTTTCTGTTAAATCAATGCTTTCTGTTACAACTGTTTTCTATGTCATTCTATTGCATGGTTAATCAATTAACGGGTAGTCTTAATCGATTAACTAGTCTATTATTTGTTATAACTAATTTCTGGTTTAACTGTTTAACTATTTGCAACGAATCTATCTGCCAACAACTACTTGTTATAAATAAGAGGCAACATTCAAAAAACCACAGCATTGCATTCTATTGTATAGGGCTGATTTTAGAGAGCATTTTACATTCCGTTTACTGTTTTTGCAAGAGAGTTGCATGTGCGAGAAGAGAGTTTTTATGCTGAATTGAGTTCTGAATTCTTGCATACTATTTTTACATATTTCATATGCTCATTCTTATCTTGCTCACATGTTCATGCATTAGATAGATTTTTGTAGAGATTATCTGATTTTTGTAGAGATTATATGATTTTTGTTTTGATTAACTCACATGATTCTTGATGGCTTGAGTGATTAGTAAGTGGGTTAGTCTTTAAGTATTTTCTTGTTATATTCCAAGCATTATTGTGCTTAGTATACCTTACTGTTTAACCCATTTTTGTGTAATTCTGGATTAGTCTCTTGGTGTCAGATCACCATGGAGATCGAGGTTCTTCACCAAGGCTAGGATGTTTTGATTTGAGGACAAGAATCTTGGTTGGGGCTGTTTCGTGAGAAAGGTTTTCTCAGGCGAAGAGTAGAGTCAAACTAAGGATTTAGGGGTCCGAGATTTCAAGAAAGGAGCATCCTATGTGCTTGTAATTGAGTTGGTGTGTGTATTCATACTTTAACTCAATATTGTGAAGAAGAAAATCTCCCTAAGCGAACCAGGATAAAAATCCTTTCGTGCACTCTTTTTCTGTTTGAATCTTCTTTAAAGTTTCTTGCTGTTATAAATTGAATCTGCAACTAATATTCTGGAAAAACTTTTACTGCCATATGCTTATTATTTGTGCGTAAAAATATCTATATTATCTTTGTTCAATTGTGTTTAAATAACTGTGCAATCTACCTGTCTGATCATTTTGTTATGTGCAATAGTTAATCGATTAAGGCGTGTTGTTAATCGATTAACTGGGTTGTTTCCAGCAGTTGGGTTTTGGTTCAAGAAGCGGTAATTGATAACCTTCATGCCAAAAACATAATTACAAAGAGGGTTACACCTACTGGAAAGTGCGTATGAAGATCTTCATGGAGGCTATTGATTCGGATATATAGGAATCTGTAATCAGTGGCCCTTTCGTCCCACTTCACTTAGTGGATGGCGAACCGAAAGAAAAGCCTAAAAGCTTATGGACCGATGAGGAGTGCAATAAGGTCTAGTTCAACCTTCGCGCCAAAAACATAATTACCTCGGCCCTATCTTATGATGAATTACTTTGGGTAAGTGCCAAGGAGATGTGAGACACTTTACAAGTGACTCACGAGGGCACTAGTGAGGTCAAGCGCGCCAGGCTAAACACGCTAACTCATGAATACGAATTATTTCGTATGCTACCGAGTGAATCAATTGGCGACATGCAAAAGCGATTCCCTCACATTATAAATCATCTTATTGCTCTGAATAAAATGTTCACTAGAGGAGAACTCACTCACAAAGTTTTACGCTATCTTGACAGGAGATGGCAACCTAAAGTGACGGCAATCATGGAGTCCATGGATTTAGATTCCATGCCTTTGGCAACACTCTTCGAAAAGCTTCAAGAGCATGAGATGGAGCTTAGGCGTCTGACCATGCATGAGGAGTCTGGTCGTAAAAAGAAAGTAATATCTCTTAAAGCTTCAACATCCCAACCCAATGAAGAGATAGAAAATGACGACTCTGATTCAGACATTGATGAGGAAACACTAAATATTCTTGTGCAAAAATTTGGAAAGTTCTTAAAGAAGAGAGGAGGATTTAGACGATTCCAAAAGAAAGAAGCGCGAGAATCAACCAAGAAAGGCAAGACCAAGGAACGCTTCACTTGCCATAAATGTGGTAAGTCGTGTCACATGAAGTTCCAGTGCCCCGCCTACTTGAAGAAAGTTGATTCAGAGAAGAGCACTCCCCGAGACTTCAAATTGAAAAAGGCATACATCGTCTGGGATGTACCAAAGGAAGAAACAACATCAAGCACCTCGGATGAAGAGAAGACCGCGAAGCTGTGCTTAATGACTATAACAGATGAGGCTTGCGGATCAGGTAGTAAGGACACTTCAGATGAGGTATATTCTAACACATCATCCTCTTCTTCTGATTCTCCCTCATATGATATTTTGTATAGTGCTTATGTTGAGATGCATGAAGAGCTTAAGAAATTAGCAAAAATAAGTGCTGATAGAAAAAGAATAATTTTGCTAAATGATCAATAAATAATTCAACTGCAGAAAGAATTAGATGAATTAAAATTGGTAAATGAAACCCTAGATCTAATTTTTTCTTGCACTTCATGCGATTGCTCTAAAAATAATTTATGTCAAACTACTACTTGTGAATCTTGCGAGGAATTGAAAAACGAAAATTTTAAACTAAATGAAAAACTCACAAAACTCACAAATAGTAAACATCAATTAGACACTCTGCTTAGTAAAACAAGAAACGTTGGTGACCACACTAGATTAGGGTATATTCCCC
>NW_017724419.1:0-4514 GCF_001865875.1 Lupinus angustifolius | reverse complement strand
TATTCCCCCATCCCATAAAAATAGACCATATAGGAGACCTCTAACACGCCAATATAATATTCTAATAAGAAAACTAGAGTCCCTACATGCTACTACTGTGGCACATAAGGCCATACATCTCATTCTTGTTACATTAGGAGATATGGGATACCCAGTGGTGTTTACGCTTGGGTAAGAAAGGGAGATAACTCCCTCGTCACTAGCAGAAAAGGACCCAACATAATTTGGATACCTGAGACTAGCAGGTGATCTATTTTGCAAGTATATCTTCGAACACACGGACAAAACTGGTATCTTGATAGTGGTTGTTCGAGACATATGACTGGGGTCAAGTCAAACTTCCTACACTTGTCATTGCAAGAAAAGGGATTCGTCACCTATGGAGACAACCACAAAGGAAGAATCTTTGCCACCGGAAAGATTGGCAACTCAACCCACACAATAATCGAGAACGTTCTATACGTAGAAGGTTTGGAACATAATCTGTTGAGCATAAGCCAACTATGCGACAAAGGTAATCTTGTGTCTTTCGATTCTGATTGTTGTATCATTCGTGATGTATTATCTAATAATGTTAAATTTGTCGGATATCGAGTAAATAATATTTATATGGTTAATCTGGAGGATGTCACTTCCCTTTTTTCAAAATGTTTTATTTCAAAAGAAGATGACATCTGGCTTTGGCATAGACGCGTCGCTCACATTCATGTGAAGCATTTAGAAAAATTATCTAAAAATANTAAAAAGAATGTCATATCCACTACTAGACCATTGGAGCTTCTCCATATGGACTTGTTTGGACTGTCACAAATTATGAGTTTTGGTGGGAGCTATTACGCTTTAGTTATTGTCGATGATTTTTCTAGATTCACATGGACTTTATTTTTAGCATCAAAGAGCGATGCTTATAAATCTTTCAAATGTCTAGCCAAACAAATCCAAAACCAGTCTAACCTGAAAATTATTTACATTCGATCCGACCATGGCGGAAAATTCGAAAATCATAAATTTAATAAGTTTTGTAATAAGCATGGCATCATGCATCAGTTCTCAGCTCCCCACACCCCTCAACAAAATGGAGTTGTCGAGAAGAAAAATGGAGTTCTAGAGGAACTCGCGAGGACTATGCAAAACGACAGCAAGGTCCCAAAATATTTATGGGCTGATGTAGTTCACACAGCCTGTTATGTAATAAATCGAATACTACTCAGACCTACTTTCACGAAAACACCTGATGAAATTCTTATAGGTCGAAAACCGAATATTGCTCATCTTCATGCTTTTGGGTGCAAATGCTTTATTTTGAATAATGCAAAAAGATCTTTAGGAAAATTCGAATCGAAAGCTGATGAGGGCATATTCTTAGGGTATTCATTCTATAGTAAGTAATTCCGTGTGTTTAATAAATATATCATGCAAGTAGACGAGTCTATTCATATTCATTTTGACGAATCTTCTCCAAAAGAGAAGAGAAAGGTCTTTTCTGATGACATTTCAGGTACACTTGAAGAAGTGCAATCCAAGGACATGAATGAAATACAACAAGATACGGAGCAAACAGTAGAAGAACAACATCAGGATATGCATATTGCGTGGAAAACTAAAAGGGATCATCAACTCGATAAGGTGTTAGGTGATATATGTACGGGGGTGGTAACCCGTAGCTCTTTACGCAATTTCTGTAATTTTGTTGCATTCGTATCTCATATAGAGCCAAAGACCATTGATGAAGCCATTGAGGATGTACACTGGGGTATAGCTATGCAAGAAGAGCTAAACCAGTTTGAGCGAAATAATGTGTGGGACTTGGTCCCCAAACCAAAAGATCATCCCGTGATTGGCACCAGATGGGTCTTTCATAATAAGCTAGATGAGTTTGGATTAATAATCATAAATAAGGCTCGCTTAGTGGCCAAAGGCTACAACCAGGAGGAGGGCATCGATTATGATGAGACCTACGCTCTTGTAGCCAGACTTGAGGCCATTAGGATGCTCTTGTCTTTTGCATCAATCATGAATTTCAAACTTTTCCAAATGGATGTTAAAAGTCCATTTTTAAATGGATATATTCAAGAAGAGGTGTACATAGACCAACCACCAGGGTTTGAAAACTTCAAATATCCGAACCATGTGTATAAACTCAAGGAGGCCCTCTACGGCCTAAAACAGGCTCCCAAAGCCTGGTACGATAGATTGAGTTCGTTCCTACTTGAAAAAGGGTTTGAAAGAGGTTTGGTCAACACCACTATCTTTATCCGTAGATTATATAATCATGTTTTACTTGTACAAATATATGTTGATGATATTATCTTCGGATCTACTAACGACATCATTTGTAAGGAATTTTCTGAGTTGATGCATGGGGTGTTTGAGATGTCGATGATGGGTGAGCTGACTTTCTTCCTTGGGCTTCAAATTAAACAAATGGAAAGTGGCATCTTCATCCATCAGTAGAAGTATTGTAAAGAACTATTAAAGAAATTCGATATGAAGCAGTGTAAAGACGCATCTACACCTATGGCATCTGCATGTTATCTGGATAAAGATGAAAAGGGGAAAGCGATTGAGGTAACCAAATATCGTGGGATAATCGGCTTATTATTGTACTTAACTGCTAGCCGCCCCGATATTATGTTTAGCGTTTGTATGTGTGCTAGATTTCAAGCTTTGCCCAAAGAATCACATTATATTGTTGTAAAATGTATCATGAGATATTTAAAGGGAACTATAAATATGGGATTATGGTATCCTAGGGATGCCTCCTTATCCTTGGTAGGTTATTCCGATTCTGACTTCATTAGGTGCAAGTTGGATCGTAAAAGCACTAGTGGGACTTATCATCTATTAGGCAGCTCCCTAGTTGCATGGCATAGTAAAAAGCAAGCGTGCGTTGCTTTGTTCACCGCTGAAGCGGAATATATTATTGTTGGCGTGTGTTGCACTCAAATCCTTTGGATGAAGTAGCAGCTCAAGGACTTTGGGCTCATATTAGAAAAGATCTCTATTAAGTGTGATAACACGAGTGCCATTAACCTCTCCAAGAATCCCGTCTTGCATTCTAGAACCAAGCATATTGAAATAAGGCATCATTTCTTGCGTGATCATGTTCAAAAAGGTGATTGTATATTAGAATTTGTTGAAACATCTAAGCAATTAGCAAATATTTTCACCAAGCCCCTCTCACGAGATACCTTCTATGTTCTTCGAAGAGAACTTGGAATCCTTGATGAAAAATATCTTGATTAATATCTTGTAATTGCCTTGCATGAGCCCTTTTTTCCTTGTATGCTCTAGTATAAAATCATGTTGAATGCTTATGATTCCTTGTATAATCCATTATTATGTGCCCAAAAGTCTTAAATATATGTGATTGCTTAAAATTCATTTGCCAATAAGTTTGAAATCCATGCATGCTTTTAAAAACATCCAAAATGTTGTATCTGATGCATTTAATCGATTAAGTCAATCAGTTAATCGATTACCTGGGCCAAGTTTTTAAACCTGGCATTATCAACTCAGATTAATCGATTAAGGGATGTTGTTAATCAATTAACGGCATCAGTATATCAGAAACAGAAGCGTTTCTGGGCATTTTTCAAAACCCCATTCATCATCTTTTCTCTCAAATCTCAGAGGAACAACTCCAACATCATCCCTAAGCTTTACCCTAGCCCAAACCGAATAACCCCACTCCATTTCCACTTCCTAAACCGACTTCTTCATCCCTCATATCCAAGAAATCCGTTTTCCCCACATTTCAAAACCCTACCCTAGGTTTCCCTCCATCCTTATTCTAAACCTTCATCACGATTCAGTTTTAATTACAATGGAGAGAGAACGTGCTAAGAGAATCAAGACAACCGCGCAACGTCCACCGCGTGCCCCAAAAACCATGACACCTCAACAAGTAAGGCAGAACCGTGGAGACCCATACTATTCATTGATTCTGAAAGAAACCAGGTTGCTGAAATTTCACGGGAGAAAACCTACATATATTTGATTTGAGAATCTGACTTGGCTAGCAGAACAGAACTTTGATTTTCCGCATGGTTTGCAAGCTCAAGGGGTTATCCCCTTCTTGGAATTGAAAGGTAACATTTACCCTGCTCTAGTTAGGGAATACTATGCTAACTTTAGATATAAAGATGGGAAGTATTGGTTGATGATTGCTGGAAAACTGTTTGAGATTAACGAATATATTTTTATGAAAGTGGGTGGTTTATCTTGTACTGGTGCTATTTTAAGTGATTATGGTTGGGCAAACAACAACTCGATTGATATTTTTGAAATGTATAAGTCATGTTTGCGTAGACCTCCATTATATGTTCATGGCGAATTGACCAAAGCTAGGTCACAGTCCGTGGAAAACAGACTCCTACGCTACTTGATTGCCTACATATTGATTCAGAGGAACACAAATCATGCACAACCTACGGTGAATGATTTGAGGTTCATGTTTTCTGTGAAGGAGAACATCATGATAAATTGGCCTGACGAGATTTTGAAGGTCATGT
>NW_017724418.1:0-2101 GCF_001865875.1 Lupinus angustifolius | reverse complement strand
CAAGGTTGCTTCCTTATAGTATCTTCATTTCCCGAGTTATTGACTATCTACATATTGATGTTTCAGATACTATAGTGTTGAACTGCTCAGACAAGGACCACTTGATTGGTGAAAGTCTGATTCATAAAATGGGTATTTACAAGTACGGTAACACATGGCAATATCAAGAGGACTTCAATACTGTAAATCTTGACCCCCCCGGGTGAAGATGATCAAGATGATAACCAAGAGCCATTTGCTGCAACTCAGGGGGAGTATTCAGGACATGCATCACAGGAACCTGCTTTTGGACAAGCTTACATGGATAATATGGAACAACGTCTCAACAATAGGATGGATCTCCACTTTCAGTCTCTTAAGGACTCATATCATACGGATTTGGAGAATTTTGAGGAGCGTTAGAATGCCTACATTGACAACCATTACCAATCCTTGCGGAACTATGTTCAGATCACTGCTGACTCAAAAACTAGAAGATTGTGTGCTGAGTTCAACAAGCTGAGTGCCAGCCAGAATCCTCCTTAGTTAGGAGCCCTTAGAGTCTCAGTTTATCCTTCCTAGCTAACGGACTTTGTTGATCCTTGTTCCCTCTTGAGAATTTATCTTTTATGTTGCATTGTTGCTCTTATTTTTGGATTGTAATAACTCTATAACTTCTGCTGAATTACTGCTTTAAAACTTGACATTGCGTTACAATGATTTCGAATTATCTTCTTCACACTTGACCTCTAATTATGTTGCAAATAGTACTCTACTTTGTTTTAAATGGATCTTGATCATGGGTGGTATATGTGTTTATATTGAATGATTATGCCTATTGCTAAATGCTTAAACATGTCCATTGTTTAATCATTCTATGCTTAATTCGAATTAACATAACCCTTCATGCCATTAAAACTGTGATATTGTTGTTTGCTGTCAGTTTAATCGATTAAGACCTTTAGTTAATCGATTAAATGATGTAAAATTTGTGCATTTGTTCAAGCTTCTTACAGCTAGTTAATTAGTTACTTGCCCAAAATTAATTGATTAATTACAGTCTGTTATAACTATCATAACTCTCCTGACTTTTGACTAGAATTGAATACTTGTAACTTTTTGATAATGTCAAAAGGGGGAGAAAGGTTGCTTGTTGTGTTATATGTCTAGTGCAGGTTGTATAATAGTTTTTGCAGGTTGTTTTACCTAGCTTCCGTATAATATTTGCTTACCTACAAGGAAGCAAATGTGCTTCAACTTTGTTCTTTGAAAAACAGCCATTAACAACCATTCTGCAAATTCATCATCAAGCTAATCCATCAACATTTGAAGAATTTTGATGTGATGTTTGTCATCATCAAAAAGTGGGAGATTGAAAGTGCAAAGTGTCAAGGATAGCACTAGCGATTCTTTGCCTATATTTTGATGAAGACAAGGTTCTATTAAAGTTTGAAGATGGCTCAACAATCAACATATCTTATGCTCATTTGGTATTATCTAGACTAGGATATAATTTGAGTCAATATTCTAAGCAGCCTAGGATGTGTGCCGTAATAAGTGGGTATAGGTTAGGTAAACCTAGGTTCTAGTGTCTCCAACCATCTTAATTGTCATATCATATCCATGAGACATATCATCTAGTTAATTGTATGTTCATGCATTATTGATACATGTTATATGTGCATATTAGGCATAATATAATTGCTAGAACATGTATATAATTTGTCCATAACGTATGATAAGTTTACCTTTTGAAATATGTACTTTAATGTGCCAGTTAATCGATTAACGTGGTGACTTAATCGATTAACTCAACTGCTTTCTGTTACAACTGTTTTCTGTGTCATTTTGTTGCATGGTTAATCGATTAACGAGTAGTCTTAATCGATTAATGTTGAAAGATATTTTTGGTCAAGAGGTTGTTTCCCCTCTCAACAGATCGTTCCTTAGAAAGGTGCCAATTTGTTGAGAGGGTTATTTCTTCTCATTTTCAGTGTATTCTTTTTATTTGATTAAGTAAGTGAACTCGGTTTTATTCTTTGTTCGTCATCTCGGCTTTGTTGAAATAAATTCCAACGCTGGTATAATGGTTTCAAGAATATTCCAGTTACAACTTACTTCT
>NW_017724414.1:0-2213 GCF_001865875.1 Lupinus angustifolius | reverse complement strand
GGATTAGGATTAGGATTAGGATTAGGATTAGGATTAGGATTAGGATTAGGATTAGGATTAGGATTAGGATTAGGATTAGGATTAAAATTAGGATTAGGATTAGGATTAGGATTAGGATTAGGATTAGCCTTAGGATAAGGATGAGGATGAGGATGAGGAATAGGATTAGGATTAGGAATATGATTAGGAAGAGGATTAGGATTATGGTTAGGATTAGGAATATGATTAGTATTATGATTAGGATTAGGATGGGGGTGAGGATGAGGATTAGGGTGAGGATGAGGATGAGGATGAGGATGAGGATGAGAACGAGGATGAGGAATGAGGACGAGGATGAGAATGAGGATTAGGATGAGCATGAGGATGAGGAAGAGGATGATGATGAGGATGAGGATGAGGATTAGGATTAGGGTTAGGATTAGGATGAGGACTAGGATTAGGATTATGATTAGGATTAGGATTGGGATGGGGATGGGGATGCGTATGAGGAGTAGGATGAGGATGAGGATTAGGATTAGAATTTGGATTAGGATTAGGATTCGGATTAGGATTAGGATTAGGATTAGCATTAGGATATGGATTAGGTTTTCGATTAGGATTAGGATTAAGATTAGGATTAGGTTCAGGATGGGGATGAGGGTGAGGATGAGGATGAGCATTTGGGTCAGGCTAGGGATTAGCATTTGTATTAGGATTAGGATTAGGAATAGGATTAAGATTAGAATTAGGATTAAGATTACGATGAGGATGAGGATGAGGATGAGCATGAGGATGAGGATGCGGATGAGGATGAGGATTAGGATTAGGATGAAGATTAGGATTAGGATTAGGATTAGTATTACGATTAGGATTAGGATTATGATTTGGATTAGGATTAGGACTAAGATTAGGATTAGGATTAGGACTAGAATTAGGATTAGGATTAGGATTAGCATTAGAATTAGGTTTAGGATTAGGATTAGGAATAGGAATATGATTAGGATAAGGATTAGGATTAGGATGAGGATGAGCATGAGGATGAGGATGATGATGAGGATGAGGATTAGGATTAGCGTTAGGATGAGGATGAGGATGAGGATGAGGATTAAGATTAGGATAGGATTAGGATTAGGATTAGGATTAGGCTAAGGATTATGATTATGATTAGGATTAGGATTAGGATGATGGTGGGGATGAGAATGGGGATAAAGATGATGATTAGTATTAAGATTTGGATATGGATTAGGATTAGGATTAGGATTGGGATTAGGAATATGATTAGGATTAGGATTCCGATGAGCATGAGGATGAGGATGAGAACGAGGATGAGGAATAGGATTAGGGTTACGATTAGGATTAGGATTATTATTAGGATCGGGATTAGGAATATGTTTAGGATGAGGATGAGGATTAGGATTAGGATTAGGAATATGATTAGGAAGAGGATTAGGATTATGGTTAGGATTAAGAATATGATTAGTATTATGATTAAGATTAGGATGGGGGTGAGGATGAGGATGAGGATGAGGATGAGGATGAGGATGAGGATGAGGATGAGGATGAGGAGGAGGATGAGGATGAGCATGAGGATGAGGAATGAGGACGAGGATGAGAATGAGGATTAGGATGAGCATGAGGATGAGCAAGAGGATGATGATGAGGATGAGGATGAGGATTAGGATTAGGGTTAGGATGAGGATGAGGACTAGGATTAGGATTATGATTAGGATTAGGATTAGGATGGGGATGGGGATGCGTATGAGGATGAAGATGACGATGAGGATGAGGATTAGGATTAGGATTAGGATTAGGATTAGGATTCGGATTAGGATTAGGATTAGGATTAGCATTAGCATTAGGATAAGGATTAAGATTTGGATTAGGATTAGGATTAAGATTAGGATTAGGATCAGGATGGGGATGAGGATGAGGATGAGGATGAGCATTTGGGTCAGGATGGGGATTTGAATTGGTATTAGGATTAGGATTAGGATTAGAATTGGGATCAGGATAAGGATTAGGATTAGGATGAGGATTAAGATTAGCATTAGGATTAAGATTAGGATTAGGATTAGGATTAGGATTAGGATTAGGATTAGGATTAGGATTAGGTTTAGGATTAGGATTTGGATTAGGATTAGGAATATGATTTGGATTAGGATTAGGATGAGGATGAGTATGAGGATAAGGATGAGGATGAGGATGAGCATGATGATGAGGATGAGGATGAGCAT
>NW_017724413.1:0-3816 GCF_001865875.1 Lupinus angustifolius | reverse complement strand
GGATTAGCATTAGGATTAGGATTAGGATTAGGATAAGGATTAGGATTACGAATATGATTAGGATTAGGATTAGGATGAGGATGAGGATGAGGATTAGGATTAGGGTTAGGATGAGGATGAGGATTAGGACGAGAATTAGGATTAGGATTAGGATTAGGAATAGGATTAGGATTAGGAATAGGCTTAGGATTAGGATTATGATTATGATTAGGATTAGGAATAAGATTTGGATTAGGGTGGGGATGAGGATGGGGATAAAGATGATGATTAGGATTAGGATTAGGATTAGGATTAGGATTAACATTAGTATAAGGATTAGGATTTGGATTAGGATGAGGATTAGGATGAGGATGAGGATGAGGATTAAGATTAGGATTAGGATTAGGATTAGGGTTAGGAATAGGAATATGATTGGGATTAGGATTAGGGTTAGGCTCATGATTAGGACTAGGATAAGGATGGGGATGAGGATGAGGATGAGGATGAGCCTTTGGGTTAGGATTAGGATTAGGAATATGATTAGGATTAGGATTAGGATTAGGATTAGGAATATGATTATGATTAGGATTAGGATGAGGATGAGGATGAGGATGAGGATGAGGATGAGGATGAGGATGCGGATGAGGATGAGGATGAGGATTAGGGTTAGGACGAGGATTAGGATTAGGATTATGATTAGGATTAGGATTAGTATTAAGATTAGGATTAGGATTAGGATTAGAATTAGGATTAGGATTAGGATTAGCATTTGGATTAGGATTAGGATTAGGATTAGGAATAGGAATATGATTAGGATAAGGATTAGGATTAGGATGAGGATGATCATGAGGATGAGCATGATGATGAGGATGAGGATTAGGATTAGCGTTAGGATGAGGATGAGGATTAGGATTAGGATTAGGATTAGGGTGGGGATGAGGATGGGGATAAAGATGATGATTAGGATTAGGATGTGGATATGGATTAGGATTACGATTAGGATTGGGATTAGGCTTAGGATTAGGATTAGGATTAGGAAAATGATTAGGATTAGGATTACGATGAGCATGAGGATGAGGATGAGGATGAGGAATAGGATTAGGGTTAGGATTAGGATTATTATTAGGATCAGGATTAGGAATATGATTAGGATGAGGATGAGGATTAGGAATAGGATTAGGAATAAGATTAGGAAGAGGATTAGGATTATGGTTAGGATTTGGAATATGATTAGTATTATGATTAGGATTAGGATGGGGGTGAGGATGAGGATTAGGATGAGGATGAGGATGAGGATGAGAACGAGGATGAGGAATGAGGACGAGGATGAGAATGAGGATGAGGATGAGCATGAGGATGAGCAAGAGGATGATGATGAGGATGAGGATGAGGATTAGGATTAGGGTTTGGATGAGGATGAGGATTAGGATTAGGGTTTGGATGAGGATGAGGATTAGGATTAGGATTAGGATTCGGATTAGGATTAGGATTTGGATTAGGATTAGGATTAAGATTAGGATTAGGATCTGGATGGGGATGAGGATGAGGATGAGCATTTGGGTCAGGATGAGGATTAGCATTTGTATTAGTATTAGGATTAGGTTTAGAATTGGGATCAGGATATGGATTAGGATTAGAATTAGGATTGAGATTAAGATTAGGAATAGGATTAGGATTAGGATTAGGATTCGGGTTAGGATTACGATTAGGATTGGGATTATTATTAGGATTAGGATTAGGATTAGGAATATGATTAGGATTAGGATTAGGATGAGTATGAGGATGAGGATGAGGATGAGCATGATGATGAGGATGAGGATGAGGATGATGATGAGGATGAGGATGAGCATTTGGGTTAGGATGAGGATTAGCATTTGTATTAGGATTAGGATTAGGAATAAGATTAGCATTAGGATTAGGATGAGGATGAGGATGATGATTAGGATTAGAATTAGGGTTAGCAATAGGATTGGGATTAGGATTAGGATTAAGATTAGGATTAGGATTAGGACGGGGATGAGGATGGGGATGTGGAAGATTATGAAGATGAGGATGAGGATGAGGATGGGGATGAGGATAATGATTAGGATTAGGATTAGGATTAGGATTAGGATTAGGATTAGGATTAGGATTAGGATTAGGAGTAGGATTAGCTTTAGGATAAGGATTAGGATTTGGATTAGGATTAGGATGAGGATGAGGATGATGACGAAGATGAGGATTAGGATTAGGAATAGGATTAGGATAAGGAATAGGATTAGGATTACGATTATGATTAGGATTAGGATTAGGAATATGATTAGGATTAGGTTTAGGATTACGATTAGGATTAGGATTAGGATTAGGATTAGGATTAGGATTAGGATTAGGATTAGGATTAGGATTAGGATTATGATTAGGATTAGGATTAGGACTAAGATTAGGATTAGGATTAGGATGGGGATGAGGATGAGGATGAGGACAAACATTTGGGTTAGGATGTGGATTAGCATTTGTATTAGGATTAGGATGAGGATTAGGATTAGGATTAGGATTAGCATTAGGATTAGGATTAGGATTAGGATTAGGATTAGGATTATGATTATGATTAGGATTAGGATTATGATTAGGATGAGGAGGAGGATTAGGATTATGATTATGATTAGGATTAGGATTAGGATTAGGTTTAGAATTAGGATTAGGATTAGGGTTAGGATTAGAATTAGGATTAGGATTATGATTAGGATTAGGATTAGGGTTAGGATTAGGATTGGGATGCTCATGAAGATGGGGATGAGGATGCGGATGACGATGAGGATGATGATTAGGATTTGGATTATGATTAGGATTAGGATTAGGATATGGATAAGGATTAGGATTAGGGTTAGTATTAGGATTAGTATTAGCTTTAGGATAAGGACTAGGATTTGGATTAAGATTAGGTTGAGGATGAGGAAGAGGATGAAGATTAGCATTAGGATAAGGATTAGGATTTGGATTAGGATTAGGATTAGGAATAGGATTAGGATTAGGATTAGGATTGGGATTTGGATTAGGATTAGGAATATGATTAGGATTAGGATTAGGATTAGCATTAGGATAAGGATTAGGATTAGGATTTGGATTAAGATTAGGATGAGGATGAGGATGAGGATGAAGATTAGAAATAGGATTAGGATTAGGATTAGGATAAGGAACATGACTAGGAATAGGATGAGGACGAGCATTTGGGTTAGGATGTGGATTAACATTTGTATTAGGATTAGGATTAGGATAAAATTAGGATTAGGATTAGGATTAGGATTAGGATTAGGAACAAGACTAGGATTACGATTAGGATGAGGATGAGCATGAGGATGAGAATGAGGATGAGGATTAGGATTAGGGTTAGGATGAGGATTGGGATTAGTATTAGGATGAGGATTAGGATTAGGATAGGGATGGGGATGGGGATGAGGATGAGGATGAGGATGAGGATGAGGATGAGGATGATGATGAGGATGCAGATGAGGATGAGGATGAGTATGAGGATTAGGATTAGGATTAGGATTAGGATTAGGATTAGGATTAGGATTAGTATTAGGATTTGGATTAGGATTGGGATGCGGATGAGGATAGGGATGAGGATGAGGATGAGGATGATGATTAGGATTAGGATTTGGATTAGAATTAGGATTAGGATTAGGATTAGGATTACGATGAGGATGAGGATGAGGATTAGGGTTAGGATTAGGATTAGGATCAGGATCATGATTAGGATTAGGTTTAGGATTAGGATTAAGATTAGGATGACGATCATGATTAGGATTAGGATTAGGATTAGGATTAGGATTAGGATTAGGATGAGGATTAGGATTA
>NW_017724412.1:0-239 GCF_001865875.1 Lupinus angustifolius | reverse complement strand
AAGCTGCTTGTTCAGCAGCTTTGACCGTGTTGACTGGGATGTGGCCTGGTGCTTGCTGATCTCGTCAGGAGTTTGGTTCTCCACTAAGCTGCCTGGTTGGACCGCTAAGCTGCTTGTTCAGCAGTTTGGGCATGTGCCAAGCTTGTGTCTGACCGTGTCAATTAGAGATATGACCATGCCATAACTAGGCTGGTCCTAGGCTGAGCGGCCAAGCAGGTCCGCTCAGCTGCTTGCTTGAG
>NW_017724411.1:0-9775 GCF_001865875.1 Lupinus angustifolius | reverse complement strand
AACCATCTTCTAGGGATGTGAGCTCCAAGAAGACTACCAACTATTGTACTCAGTTGATGTAGCATGTACAGATGATGGGAGATAATATGATAATTATATCAATTCCCAAGGAAGTCTACAGGGATAATATTGATGAATACGTTGGCATGACTGAAGTCCGGAATGTATATATATATGATTGTATAGGTGCAAGTGTTGTATGTATATATATAAGATAAATTATGTTTTCTTAACTTCTCACTTTTGAATGACGGTGTGTTATAATTAATTAACATTTGTGTTATATATATTAAGTACTTGTATGAAAATTTTATTAAGGTAAATAAGAAAAGGTGATGTTCATATCCCCACACCTTACCGCTTTGATGTCGCACGAAAAAAAATGAGATTGAGGAAAAAACCGAACGAATTACGGATAATCTCATCCATCATAAAGAAGATGCAGATTTATTTCTTGCACCTTTTAATATCGCATGAGCATTTTGTAATTGTCTTTTATATTTCTTTCTTTAGTATGTTTGTTGTGCTTAACATTTAACCATGTTCATATGTTTTGTTATGCAACATTGGGTTTTGGTTGCCATCGATCGGTCAATGAAGAAATATACTACTTTGACTCATTGGCACGTGGTGATATGAACAACTATGTCGCTATGAAAGAGATATTTTCTAAGTAAGTGAACTACTCATTTAAATTTTTAGTTACACTTTCACTTTCCTAGTTGTTTATTAATTAAGTACATTTTCTATTGTTTAGTGTGGTGAAAGTTTACAAATTGAATAATCGTGGTAGAAACAAGTTACCAAATCCCAACAAAATCAAGTGGACTCGTATACAGTTATTGGCACAAATCATCTCAAACAATTATATGCATAATGGTCAACTAATGTTATGCTTATATGATTACTTCATTTTAATTGTAGACCCTTGCCAAACAAACGAGGTAGATTGTGGCTATTACATGCTGAAATTCATGAAAGAGATCAGTCAGTAGTGGTCAACTAATAAAATCAAGTTTGTTGGCAAATCATATACAGATGACCAAATCAACCAGATTAGAGAACAATGGTCAAAGTTTGTACTTAGTTTAGTTTTGCACAAATTGTAGCTTAGGGAATTCAATTAATGTTCAATGTAATGTATATGATTTAGTCTATGTAATATATGTTTATGTAAACAGTGTAATTAATGTTCAATATATAAATTCAGTTGAAATTCAGTTGTGTTGATATAGTTGTCATTTGGTGTTTCTTTATGCATCCATTTTGTTATTATGTTCTATTTCTGTATGCATCAGGATATTTTCTGTTGTGTGCGTAACTTTGTAGAATTAGGAATAATGGTCTTCAACAACGCTTGTATATTATTGTGCTATTGTTATACTCATACAACAACACTTTTTTTTCCATGCACTGTTGATTACGTTGAATTCAACAGCGTATTCTCAAAAAAGAGATGTTACTTTCGTTGACTCTCATTCATTCTCTTTTAGCTATACAACAGTGCATACGGTAAGAAGCGGTGTCGATATGAATTAGTAAAAAATATTATATCTTCCACGATGTTTCCTTAAGATTGTGCTGTGGTACCTTACTCAATGTCCCTGGTAAAAAATGCATATAGAAAAATGTGTTTGAAAGTCTCCTTACTCAATGCCCCTGGTAAGACCAAAGATGGCTTGAATGCAAGGTTGAACTTGGTTAGTATGGGAATAAGAAAGGAATTGGGGTCAATAATGAAGGGAAAACGTACATTTCTACCTCCAGCAGCTTATACTTTATCGAGGAAGGAGAAAATGGAATTTTGTAAATTTATTCATGGTGTTAAAGTTCCATAAGGGTATTCTTCCAACATTCAGAACCTCGTATCAATGAAAAACCTCAAGTTAAAAGGTCTTAAGTCTCATGATTGTCATGTACTTATGGAGCATTTCTTGCCTATTGAAATACGGTCAATTCTACCTAAAAAAGTTTGATGAACCATAACCAAGTTATGCTTCTTCTTCAAGGCAATTTGTAGCAAAGTGATTGACCCTGAGAAATTACCTGCATTGCGAAGACAAATTATTTTGACTTTGTGTGAGCTTGAAATGTATTTCTCACCTTCTTTTTTTGACATAATGGTTCATCTAAGCATTCATCTTGTTCGAGAGACACAACTATGTGGCCCTTCCTATATGAGATGGATGTACCCCTTTGAGCGTTATATGAAGACATTAAACGTTATATGAAGAGATTAAAAGAGTATGTGAAGAACCTATCAAGACTAGAGGGTTGTATTGTCGAGCGAATTTTTGTTGAAGAAGCTCTTGATTTTTGTACCGGATATACGATGGTGATTTCATGGGCATTCCAAAGCCTAAATATGCAAAAAAAACATTAGGCAAAGGTATTACTGAGAATGAAATATTGACTATAACAAGAATCGAATTGGAGCAAGCGCACTTATATATTTTACATAATGCCGACGAGATTGAGCCATATGTTGAAAGACACAAGGAGATGCTAAGGAAGTGTTACCCAAGTAAGAATGAAAATTGGGTTTCCAAAGAGCATAATCAGTGTTTCATAAAGTGGCTAAAAATCACATTGATGAGGAGTTCAATATAAATGCACATTCGGTTTCCAAAAGATTGAAATGGTTAGTCAATGGTCCAAGCCTTCATGTCTTATCTTACACTGGTTACCTGATTAATGGGTTAACGTTTTATACGAAAAAACAAGATGATCAAAGTAAAATGCAAAATAGTGGTGTGACTCTTGTTGCTCGAACTTTACACATGTCAAGTGCAAAAGATAGAAATCCAATATATGTGAATATGTCATACTTTGGAGTGATTGTACACATGTGGGAATTGGATTATACAATGTTTAGGATGCCGGTTTTTTATTGTATGTGGGTTGATAACAACAATGACTTCTGAGTTGATGAGTTAGGGTTGATAGCAACAATAGGCCAAAATATAAAGATGAGCCATTTATTCTAGCATCACAAGCTCAAAAAGTATTATATGTTAGTGACCCAGCTGATATGAAATGGTTCATTGTTCTTTTAACTAACAAAATAATCGTCAATAATATTGATGACCAAGAATATGAAGATATTGATGAAGATGATCCTTTTTTGGGACATATCAGTCGCGTGAGAGCGGACCAACTACGACTGATGATTTATATTCAAGAGATAATCACAATGAGGGTTTTGGGTAAATCAATATGCTCCTCCACACAAGGATGACCCTAAAAGATAAAAACAATCAAATAAAAGAAAAAAATAGATGCAAGTAGTTTTTGAATAATTTTGATTGTTTGTAATTTGTATAATATTGTTTCTTTGTAATTTGTGTAATTTTTTTATTTGTAATTATGTAGTCTGTCAAAATAGAATTGACATGATATTCATTGTTTGTATTTTGTATTGAATTGATGTTTAATAAAACAAAATTATGGTTTGTATTAATGTGTCTGTATTATGCAGAATGTATAAATGTTTGTGTTGTTGAGAATGTCTATTCTGCTAATAAGTGTATATGCAGGTATTAATTTATACAAATCAACAGCGAATTCTATAGGAAGCCCTGGCATGCGCTGTTGTAAAGGATAACTTTAACAACGCTTTTTGTAGAAAGCGTTGTTATACATTATTAATACAACTGCGTTATGCGTGTGATGCGTTATTGTATTAAGGTGTTGTTTGAGAAAATTTATGTATAATACAACATCGCTTTTCTGTTATTGCACTATTTAATATATGAACTTCAACATAGCAATAACAAGCGCTGTTAATAAGACTTATAACAAGTGCTGTTAATGATGACCATATGCTATTGTGGTCAAACATAAAACGCATGAAAATGTTGTTATACATCTAAAATAAGCACTGTTGAACAACAACTCCACATAATGTTTGTACTCTTATCATAGCGGAACACTTCCTTTGTGTTCTTAAATGCAAATTATGGTTCCTTTTATTGTTGAATATTCCAGTTGATGATGAACGAGACCTTTGAACTAAAGGATAACTTTCTTGATTGCTATTGGAGAATCATCATTTTACACCTAAGCTTGCCTTGGCAATGAGTAATGCATTTTATCATAATTATATTCTTATCACATTGATGAAGACATCGAACTAGGTCCCAAGTTTAACTAAATAATGCTATTGTGAGGCAGAAAAAATCTCATTGATTCTATCCAATCAGGCCACATCTGACTACATCCTATGGAAGTAGGTTAAGAAACAAATTTCCAAATCACAACAAATTTCATGCCACTCTTTTTAAACAAAACATTTCATACATCAATGATTACAATCAGTGATGCAATGTCCGCAATTGCAACATGCCAACGGTTTAAGTTGGTCTCACTTTATTTTATTGTGCATTGTAATCTTGTCATTTCACACAAATATGAAGTGACGTGGACAAAGCAGCTCGTGTTCTAATTAACTCTTCTCGGTTAAGGGTATTCACAAGAAGTCACTTTTGCATAACATGCATGGTAGGCATGTTTGATGACAATAATATTTGAGAATGAAAAAACTTTTGTTCTGAGGTGCTGTCATGTATGGGAGATTATGCAAAGTGGAATATTAGCAAGGTTTTAACCTAAGTTTGCAACCTATATAGATATCTACATGTAAAGATTTTCAAAATGTCTGAAACCACTACCAAAATTGTTATTTACAACCTTGGATATAAGTTGTGCTTAAACCATGGATACAAGTTCTTACCTCAAGCTATGCTGCATACAATAAAAAATTCCTCAATTAATAAAGAAAAGTGAGATAATGAGGAATGATATTATATTTGGGAATAAGGAGGTGAGTTACACAAGTTATGGATACGATACAAATTAGGACTTGGTCTTAGTTCCTCTCTTATGTGGCTCCAACTTCCTTAGTTTTTGAAAATTGATGTGTTGATCCTTGGTATTGTATTAATATGTCTTGTAATAATATTCGTCAATTGTCTTGTAACAATATTTGTCATTAACTCTTTTGTATTGGATAGGCATTCCTTGTGCTTCTTTAATACAACTTTGCTTATTAAAAAAAATGAAAAAGATAATGTGGGAGAAAGTTGCCTCAAACCCTACTTGGTGGAAGATTATGTATTTAGCAACTTTTTTAATAAAAAGAACTCACATCTCAAAAGAAGAAGTCCGACTTTAATATGGACAAATTAAATTAAATGGCCATGATACAAAAGTCGACGAGATTAAAACAAAATAAATGAGTGAAAATTTTTCACCGTTAGCAATTAACATAATCTTTATATCTAGACAAAATTTTCCAACAATTAAAACTTAAAGGATAATTAGTTCAACAAAATAATTGGTAATAATTACTTATAAAATATATAAAGTTTAGATAGTTTTTATCTTAAAAATAATGGTTATTATGAGAATATAAAGATGGAAAAGATTAACAATTTTATTAAAAACAAAAAAAATTATATATAATAATTTCTTTAGTATAACCAAAACTTAAACCGCACAAAAAAAACGGAGCGTAATCTTTAACTCTTTCCTAACAAAACCTTTATAATTATTTTTTTTTAAAAGGAAACTTGTCAAATTGTCAACCAGTTCCGTTTTTCCAAAGTTTGGTGTCATTTTCTTAATTTGTCTTGGTGGAAATTGTGAAAATGATCAATGATCGAACACTTGGCACATAGTTAGTTGTGCTTAATTATGGTACAATAGATTAGAGCAACAAGTGTTCCCCGACAATAAAGAGACGAAAAAGCGAAATGGATACACGTTTCAATAATGCATCAAATGTTTAAAATTAAGGAGAAAAGTACTGTAATCAGAGAATCCAAAGTATTTTGGATACATTTTCATAGATAAATACGTGCATAAGGAAAGAAAGAGAATACAACTTAAGCATGCGCTATATATAAGGAAAGAATGATGGTAGGGAAGACCCACTAAATAATTTTAAGTAATGAGATGAAAATTAATAAACAAATATAAACTTCGGTGAGCAAAAATTGAAATAATGTTTTTGTGCATTTTTACATTGTTTTTAGTTTTGGATCACATTATGTGTTTTGGTCGATTGGTTTTCATTCTAGGTCTTAGTTTCCCTTTACACTCGTGCCAAACATGAATATGAATATTTGATTTTAATGAAAATTGGGATTTCTAGTAAGATATTCTTTTTCTAAGCGAGTCATAAGGTGTTCTTATAATTATGGTAAATGATTTAAGAAATAAAATAAATAAGGTTGTGGGTTTGAGTTTCACCCACAACAAAAATATTAATATCATAACATTTGCCGATATAAAAATGATATTTATTTTCTTAATTCTAAATTAAAGTATTAAACTACGGATATATATCGATCTCATCAAGTATATAATTTTTGCTTGTGGTGTTCACCTCATGATCTATCAATCAGTTTTTTAATAATGGAGCACCTATCAAAAGAAAAAGAATGGAGCTCAAAGTTTTGAGGATATATTTTCTCGGTTATATTTCGACCTATCTCTATTGAATAAAACAAAATATAGTTCATGTACCCATCTTTGTGTGAATACTTATTCATTGGCAAGTAATTAAGGAGAATTGATTTACTAATTCTTTTGTGTACTATGATGTGGTCCATTTGGCTTTTAAGGAATAGGGTGGGAATTCATCATTAATAACCCTTTTATATTGTTGGTCATATATGAATTTATTTAATATTTTTTCCTAGCATTGGTTACTCATTTTTCATTCTCTGATTTGTGTGATGTTTTCTTCTGTATATTGATTGTGTGCACCTTATAGTCTCCTAAATAAATTTCAATTCATTTGCCAAATTTATAGTTCTAGATAGTGTGTAGTGTATACACACATTTTTTCCTATGAATTGAAATATTTGTTAAATCATTAAGTTATTCGAGAAAGAGAGTCATAAGATGGTCAAGTGATAAGGATTAATGGGTTAATGATTAAAGTGATAAGGAAGTTGATGATTCAATTCTGAGCCACCACTAAATATTAATATACTAACATTTGTCTATAAAATAAATTAAGTTACCCGAGATCTAGGTTAGAAGCTAAAATTGAAAGATAAAAGAACATTGTAATTAACCTTAACTAAATTAAGTGTAAAATGCAATTCACCATGAAATATAATTTTTTTTCACGAATACTAAATTCGACGAAAGAAATACCTAGGAGAAAAAAGAATCTACATACATTTTGATAAATTGTCATCTCAATTAGGATGCATCCAATTAGATTTTTTAAAAATCTCATGTAGATTATCTCTTGTCTTTGTCTCTTACTTCTGTCTTCATAACATCAAAATTACAGAAAATCGAACACTTTAAAGTATGATCAGTTGAATACATGGTGTATAGGTGGAAAGAGTTGTAGAATATGTTTAGATATTTCCAAAAAATATATAGCTTATGTATATCAATCACCATTACTCACTGCGATGTGATAAGATAGCGAATAATGAGAATATTTCCAAATGTTTTTTGAATATATTATTCCTCTTTCCATGTTTCCCCCCAATTAGTCTCACATTTGGATCAGTTAATTGTTACGATTTTTAAAGTATTATAAGGTATTTTGAAATAATTTAAAACCATATACTTCAGGTTTCATACTCTATATAAGTTGAATAAATAATAATCAAGTTATATGTAATATTATTTTTCCCTTAGCGTGGAAGTATTAATACGCAATATTTACATCAACAAGAAAACACACCAACCACAAGGAAGAAAAATGTGTACGAAATTAAACACCTTTCAGAATTATGATTCCATCAACCTTCCCTTTTATGCTAAAGACCACATACAATAATCTCAGCCACTACTTCTATAGATGAATCGGTACTTGACACCTAGAAGTTAAGAAGAGGAATTCTTTATCTCATGACTATGTTTCTATGACTTTATCTAATAAAAAATTATATCAAATAATATAAAATATTAATTTATATTTTTATAATTTTTTCTCAATTAAATAATATATTTTGATTGATTTAGAATACAAATGAATACAACAACAAGGAGAGTAGAGGAAATCTTCATTCTAAAGTCACTGGGGAACCATGCTTTCTTCAACTTTTTTTTTCATGACACCCTGGCAAAAAGCAGATACCTTATAAAGAGAGGCCAAGTCAAACAAGCAATAAGCTTAGGTGTTCACTCAGAGTTCTAACATATTTTTTTGGGGTGATTTTCTATCTAAATAAAAGATTTTTCACGTGGTTTGGTGTCCTACGAGAGATCTTCTATAGTAAAAGTAAGGTTTTATATTCTATTCTTTATTTCTTTTCTTTTCAAATAGTGTGATAAAATATATTTTATTCAGACGTAGCATATTTAGTTGATATACGAACAATGAAACAAAAACAAGAGTGGAGAACTGAAAGTAAAAGAAATAAGATTATTTTTAGTTGCGTGATTAATGTTTTGTTAAAAGGTAATGTGATAATAAAGGGATTCAAGTCTAAAAACTATTATGAACACATGCATTCACATACATATAAATTATTTACCACAAAACGTCAGCATAGCTAGTTGGAGTCTGCTCACAAAATATTTCGGTCTTTAATTTAGGAAAGTATATATCTTTTGTGTGCCTGAAATGATAATGCATGCCACATAAAATTATTTTTCATCAAATGCATGGTTGGTTCACATTGTACATATTAGTTTCTTCTTATGAGTCTTGGGTATGTAGCAAAACTCGACTGACATAGTTAGTGTCAAGGTGAGTATGAGACAGGTTAAACATGTCCATCGTTCGTTTTTAAATATTGATCGGGTCAATTTTTGAACTTGAACTCGTCCTTAATTAGGATGGGACGTGTGAGGGACATGTCCAAAATAAGACGGGTCAAGAGAGGGATAAGTCTGAGTTAGAAAATGACAAAATGATAAACCTAAGTTTTTTTCCTCAAATCTTTAGGTATGCACAATCAAAATTTTCAAAATTTGTATATAAACTCAACTAAAGCATGTATCCCACATACATCAGTATATAAACTACAAACCGTAAATTGCATCCTTTCAAACTAAAAACTATCACAATCACGTGATTGAAAATTATAGAAGACATTGAAAATTTCAGAACAATTCAAACTATCAAGTGTCAACATAAGCTGAAGTGTTCTTGTAAATGATAAAAAACATATGAGAACTGAAATGACAACATGTTAATACTCAAAAGTTCACATAAAAATGAATACAAAAACTAGCTATTAACTGAAAAATGAAACTAAAATTGGAATTCACACAAAGTACACAAAAACTAAAAATTAACTGGTTTTCTATCAATCAAGATTCATGGGCTTATTTGCGTTATGTGAGCTAAACATAATGAGTATTAATAGATACTTATTCTATTATTCTTGATATATAACTAACTATAAGGGACGAACGGGATTACCCGGACATAGACCTAAACCTATCATTTTTTGACGACGGGTCTGTCCCTTTTAATTGGATCTGTCCTTTTTTATTTATTTGGACGAGTCAGACTCATCTCTTAGTCAACGGGTTGAGATGGGTCTACGGGTCAGACCGAGTCTTACTCATCCCTAATACTGGGTCAGAAATATATAAAAAACAAAGAGAAAAAATTATATGATGACATTTTTATCTTTAAATATAAAGACAATATCAATAATTTGCTTCTTTATTATTGGAGAAGATTCTTTCCTACTATACTATGAATGTTCCTACTCAAACATGATTATAGTGTAAGAAAATACTTGTAGTTAGACATTTTTATAACATTATATATATATATATATATATA
>NW_017724410.1:0-15118 GCF_001865875.1 Lupinus angustifolius | reverse complement strand
TATATATATATATATATATATGATACTTAAATTTATATTCAAGATGGAGGGGCATTCCTATTCTCATCATATATAATAACTTTCACTTTTTTCCAATAAAAAAGAGAAAGAATTGTATAGGTACAAGTAATCACCACTTCACCATAATAAAAATAGAAATTTTAATAAGAAAATAAAGCATTTATTCTAATGACATAAAAATATTTTTTTGGTTGTTCTTAATAGACAGTGTGCATGTACAAGGTTTATTCATAAAAAATCATCTTTTTACTTCTTGAGCCAAAATACAAGGTAGAAGTAAATGGCACTGATTTTGTCTCATGACATAATTTAATTAATTTTTTTCTTGTAATTTTCTGATTCCTTGTAAATTCTTAGTAACCTTGGAACACCTCTAATAAAAAAAATGTGCTTATAAAAAAATATGCTTTTTATTTCTATCAGCAAAAAATAATTTTGTACAAAGTAATAGTACCAGAGGTACTCGTTAGATACAAAGGTTCATATTACAAAACTGCAGAACCTTATATCCTCAAAATGATGCTTTTGATTGACCTATATAATTTTGTAAAATTGAGAAGTATGATTGGTTATTAGAATAATGTGAATAACCAATTTGAAGCGTAAATAATCCACTTTAAAATCTATATATACTCTATTTATGATTAATGATAATTTTATAATGATTTCCTACCAACTACATGCTAGTCCAAAATTTAGGTTTCATAGTTTGCCATTGTCAAAAATAACTAATAATAGACCGCGAGAAAAGCATATGCATTCTAATACTTTTAGGACCAGTGTATATCACCAAATCTAATGTTGGGACCCTCACATATTTTGATTTTTACTATTATTAGTGCACATCCCCCAAACTTCAAAATCTCCACTACTTTTTTCACAAAAAAGAAAAGGAATCAAGCAAATGCTATCCTTACATGTGGCTATGTTCAATGCAATAACTATTGTATTCATGGATAATGAGATTTACTACATCCTCCTATATAAAAGGAAACACGCCTAATATTTAAAAATATAAACAATATATTTAATACGGTCTTTATCTTCTAAGTTCTAAGTAAACAGCTTTGTAAAAGAATTAAGCAGAATTATTTAAAATTCGTAATGAACATTACATTTCCAAAAAATCATCTGCTTTTATATTTCATATAGATATATATTCAGTTTGGATTAGCAACATTTTCATTTTTTTTGTAATTTCCTCACTTTTTTAGCAAGTAATATCTTTCGGATGTATGGTTGTTTCTCCCAACAATAATCACAGTATGAATCGAATCATTAACTTTTGGTCATTTTCGAAATCTAGTGGAACCTTATACCGTTAGACGCCTTTTTTTATTAATAATAATATTCATTAATGATAAAAATAGAAAGAAAAAAAGATTAAGAAAAGAAGTGATACTCCTATCCACATATATTTTAGACATTATAATCGAGAAGACAACTAGAAAAGTTTAACAACCATTTCACAAGCTAGAAAAAACATGTATTAAAAAAGTTCTAAAAATGCACAAAAAGTTGGTAAGAATATACAAACAATATTTGTCAAGAACCACTTCATTATTTTTTAATGAATCTAATGACACGTGTCTATACAAATTATGTATAGATATGAAAAAGTGAAGTGTAAAATCTAATTATTCAACTAAAAGTTGATACATTTCCCCCTCAAAAAGGAAAAAAACAAAACAGCCCAAGACCCATGTTTCTCCTGAATTATTCTCATTAACTCAATTATTTGAGCATAGGAAAGAATAATTAGCATCACTCAACATAGTAAATAGTAGTGACAGCAACAACATACAGTAGCAAACAAATGTGTTGTCTCTCCCTATAAAGACTTCATATTGTTATCATTCAAAATCACACCTTTATGTGCCTTCTCGTGCCTTCCCTCACTTTATAATTAAGACACCTTATACCTCTTTCTCTCATGTGACTCTCTTCTTCCTTCTCCTTACTACTCATATCTTCATAATTATTCATCTCTTCACATCAAATTTCAATCTAAGTCATAAACCAAAGTATATTTCTATATATCCATATAGTTTAAGATGATGGCTCATGAGCATGAAACTAATATTGCACCAAACAATCAGGCCATCATGAACCGAACTGATTCGGTTCATGGTGAACCACATGGTTCTAGCACCAACAAGGTTAAACCCAGTTTGGATAACAATGTCATTCATGTACGTCAGAATCAGCCTCAACCAACAACAACACCAGCAAGATTATCTGTTCTTCATCAGTCCTTGCGTCCAGTTACCCTCAAAGTACACATCGATCACCTTCTCTCCTTCTCATAATATGCTCAAAGTTTTTTTCTTCTTTAATATATAAAACTCTATTTGAATTAGTAAGGATTTGAATCCTCCAGTGTTTTAAAATACTTTTACAGTTACGCCATAATTGTAAAAGGTTGGACGAAATATGACTCTTGTGGTTGCGAATACGATTGTGATGTAGTTGTGTAGAATTCCGAGACTACAATATTACAATCACAATTATCATTGTGAATTGTAATTTACATTGATATGATGTCTTTTTTCCACCTTTTATCATGGTGCACAAATGGTTTTTTATTTGTTGTATCAATCTAAGATTGATTTGTGAATTTGCATTTAAATCCATTAAACTTTCTAAAGTAAGATCATAAACAGAAAAGGCTAAGTTGATGACATTTTTATAAATTTAATCCTACCCGTGCATATAATGCAGTGCATTAACTTGAGTTGCTAATAAATTACGAGTGAACATTAATTTCATGAGCTAAGTTTCTATTTAGTCCATCATGAGAACTAGATTGTTCAAACATTTTTCTAACGTGAACATGTATTTTCTTTATTGTCTATAGTTTGAAGACGTTTCTTACAGCATAACCTTACAAAGCCAGAAGAACAAAGGTTGTATATCAGGGCAAGAACCAAATCCAAAGAAGAAAGTACTAACTGGTGTAACCGGCATAGCCCTTCCCGGCGAGTTAACGGCAATGTTGGGGCCCTCAGGCAGCGGCAAGACCACCCTTCTCACCGCCCTAGCTGGCCGCCTCGCCGGAAAAATCACCGGCACAATAACATACAATGGCAACCCTAACTCCAATTCCGTGAAGCGCAAGATAGGGTTTGTGTCACAAGATGATATTCTATACCCTCACCTCACTGTTCTTGAAACACTTACCTATGCTGCTTTGTTAAGGCTACCAAAAACTCTCACCAGGGAAGAGAAGATGCAACATGTGGACATGATCATCACGGAGCTTGGGCTCGCGCGCTGCCGTAGCAGCCCCGTTGGTGGTGGCATGGCCACGTTTCGGGGAATTTCCGGTGGAGAGAGGAAGCGGGTCAGTATCGGGCAGGAGATGTTGGTGAACCCGAGTTTGTTGTTTCTGGATGAGCCCACATCCGGGTTGGACTCCACGACGGCCCAACGGATTGTTTCGCTGCTCCGAGGACTTGCTCGTGGCGGCCGGACAGTGGTGACCACCATTCATCAGCCTTCAAGCCGGTTGTATAGGATGTTTGATAAGGTGGTTGTGTTGTCTGATGGGTACCCGATTTATATCGGGTCGTCGGGTCGGGTCATGGATTATCTTGAGACCATTGGGTATGTGCCAGCTTTCAATTTCATGAACCCGGCAGATTTTTTGCTTGACCTTGCTAATGGTAAGTAATCATTTTAACCAAATTTTGATCATAATTGAGCTAGTGATAGAAAACATGGTTAATCTTGATACATAATCGTGCATACATTTTCACATTTTTTGACCCACTTCGATTTTTTATACTCTTATTATGATTTGAAACATTAGCATATTTGAAGAAAGTGTTAATTTGTGAAAAAGGAAATTGATTGATTTTACTTTTAATTTTAATGAGAGAAATATTGTATTTTTATATTTAAGAGATAAAAATATCATATCATATTTTTTTATTTTATTTTTAATATATTTTCCTCTCTCGAGTGTACTGTAGTGGGGGGAAACGCTTTAAATAATGACAAACATGTAAAAGTTATTATACATGCTAAAGTGTTGTGTCACTAGCCTTTTTTACAATGAAGTGTCATGAGTGAAAGGAGATTTGGGCTTTTGGGTATGTACCTCCCAAAACACTATTGACCCAATAAGTCACAAACATGTCCATGCATGCTATTCAAGTAAAGTGTTTTACACTTGTGGTCATTAATTATTAGGTGAGGGTTCATTTTCAAAATTTGTGTAATAGTGGTGCTAAAGGATGGAGGTTTTCTCTCAACCCATGATCCTTCTTTTCAAGGTGGAAACAACTAATGGGTCATTAGAAGCAGTAAATTGATAATAAGACACAAATAGCCTCTTGGGTCTGTTTCATAACATGTGATTTTCTTTCGTTTAGCCATAAATCAACACAAAAGCTACTTTATATAATAAATGTTAAAGGTATTTGTAATGGTCCAATGCTCATGACAAGATAAAGTTTTGTGAAAGATAAGTATATGTGTTTGGAATTAATTACTACTTTTTGTTCTTCTTGCCTTGGATTCATCTAAAAATATTGCTTTCCATTAAACATGACTCCTTAGGATTTGTTTTAAAGTTGAATTTTAGAGGAAAAAAAGGAAAATTGAAGGTCGGGAGTCATCTCATATTATATTTTATGGTTCCAAAGCCTTCCATTTCTCTTTTTTCCCTTCCAAAATTCAATTTCTAAATTAACCCTAGTGTTTTTGGTTAAGTGAAGTATTTTTTTTCTCTAACCATAAGTTTTTTTTATTTCTTTTTGTTTTCTTCTAGTTCAATATCTTATTGACCAAAAAGGCGTTGGTCTATTAGTGTAAAACCCTATTAGATCCTAGAATAATCAAAAGATCAAGAGTTCGATTCCTGATAGCAATACTTGTTATCAGGAATGACGTATCCCAAAAAAAGAGATTAATTTATTATGGGATACCGAGTACAAAAAAAAATGTCTTATTGACATCCCGATTTGATTTCATCCCTTCACGTGAATCCTTTGTCTTATTTTGAAAGAAAAAGCTTCTTTTGGCTGAGCAACTCTCCTTCTTATAAATATAGCCATCAATGTTATAACAACCTAACAACAATGGAGTCCTTATCCAGTGTGTCATCAGCCATCTTAAGAAAAGTTAAATGTTCATTCAACTTTAATTTTAAAACAGAAAAAGTGCTTTGTGCTAATCATATAAAGGTTTTTTTATACTGACAATTCATATATTTAGAATAATTGATTTGTAAGTAAAAAATATACATAAGGATAACATATGATTTACATTGAAAGTGTAAACAACTTTACACATTTAATATATATCAATTAAAATCAAGTTTTTTATACAACCTACTATATCTTTTCACCTATGGCTAGAAAATTAATCTATTTCGTGATACGTGGACGACCCTCCCAATAAGTGTCCTTCTTAGAAAATGAATCATTAACCTTTTGGTTTTTCTAGAGATATAGCATGATCTTATAGACAAAAAAAAAACAATTTAAAACTAAATAAGAAGTATAGCTCAAATCCTTAGAGTTACTGAAGATATTATGCACACAAATTATGATTGTAAATCTATCTTGAAGCATGGTTGATTATTATCTTGAGTTTCTATTCTATTAGGACATAGGACGAAAACATTTGATGGACATGCATTGCACTTCTTGAGAGACACTTTCTAATATTCTAGGTTCTATGAATCTGCAGGCATAGTTGCAGATGTCAAACATTATGATCAAATAGACAACCATGAGGATCAAGCTTCAATCAAACAGTCCCTAATTTCATCCTATAAGAAAAACTTATATCCTGTTCTCAAAGAAGAGATTCAGAGAAATAACAATGACTCAGTGTCTCTTACATCAGGGACACCAAGAAGTAAGTGAAATTTCCATGCTGTCTTGGTCTTGTTTTCCTTTATATATCAGTTAAGAACAGAGTTTATGTATAAGACAATATCTAAATGATCATTGTTCAATTAATCTTGGTAGGTTCTGATAATGAATGGACCACTAGTTGGTGGGAGCAATTCAAGGTGTTGCTTAAGAGGGGTTTAAAGGAGAGGAGGCATGAATCTTTTTCTGGCTTAAAGATTTTTCAAGTCTTGTCTGTCTCCATTCTCTCTGGACTTCTGTGGTGGCACTCAGATCCCTCACATGTACAAGATCAGGTATATATGAACCTTTGTCCTGTTATTTTTTGGCTGAAAATTGAACTTGTAAAACTTGAACCCAATCACATCATGTTTTCTACGTTAAATTTGAGTTGGGTTCAGACGGGTACTCACAGGTTCGATTTTCATTGTCATCCCGAATGACTCCATACAAATGAGTGGAGATTACTAGACAATTTGCCAGTTACACATGACACAAACATGCAACCAAGTCATTGTCCTACTTGGGTTCGAGTATATAGATTGAATGATGACATATTACATGTTAATGTCCAAAATATAGGGCATCACCACACTATACTATATAATTGTCATTATAACACATAATAGGAAGTAGTAAATTTCTCATGTAGTATTAGTAGAGTACTTATAACAATACTCTTCTTGTGACAGATTGGACTCCTATTCTTCTTCTCCATATTCTGGGGATTCTTCCCTCTATTCAATGCCATCTTTGTATTTCCTCTAGAGAGGCCAATGCTGAAAAAAGAAAAATCATCAGGAATGTACCATCTTTCCTCATACTATGTTGCACGGACGATCGGCGACTTACCAATGGAGCTTGTGCTTCCTACAATCTTTGTAACAATCACCTACTGGATGGGTGGTCTAAAACCTTCACTTGTTACATTTGTGTTAACCCTCTTGATCATGCTTTTCAATGTGCTAGTTTCTCAAGGAATTGGCCTAGCAATAGGTGCAATTCTCATGGATGTGAAGCAGGCCACAACTCTAGCCTCAGTAACCATGCTAGTGTTTCTATTAGCTGGTGGTTATTACAATCACCACATGCCATCTTTTATAGCATGGTTGAAGTACATTTCTTTTAGTCACTATTGCTATAAGTTGATGGTAGGAGTTCAGTATTCAGTGAATGAAGTTTATGAATGTGCACAAGGGTTGCATTGTAGGATAAGAGATTTTCCTTCTATTAAGTGCTTGGATATTGATAATATGTGGGGTGATGTGGCTGCATTGACTGCAATGTTGGTTGGGTACAGAGTTGTGGCATATCTAGCCTTGAAGATGGGGAAATTGCACTGACTAATAGGTTTATAGACCATATTATTAATTTTCAAGTGTAATAGTTTGAACTTTGAATCAGTGCCTTAGTTAAAGTGGTAGTTTGATTCAAGTTGTAAGCAGAATATGGTAGACCCTTGTGATTAATTGACAATTTAACATTAAATGAAGCAGTAAGTTTTGCATAAATATAGTTCAGTATTTTTATCATTGAATTAGTTAAACCTCTTCTGATGTTTGTTATTAGGAGCACATTGTTCTATTGTGCATCAAAAAGTGTTTTGGATTTACATGCTCAGTTGCTCACATAATTGTTGTTGGACATTGAAACATAGTAACCAGAACGTGCATATTCTCTAAACATTTGAATTGTGTCTTGTTCATCTATCGGACCAAAACACATTTGCTCCTTCTTTTTGTTATTTCCGCACTTACATGGATTCATTGAATTATTATATTTTGAACTGAACTTGCAAAATCAGTCAATTGAATTTTGGATTCAGCCCTTACCACATCAACTTTTAATAGGCCCAAGTCAACTACTTAGATTAATATCAAAATAAACGAGATTTCAATGAATTTATCCACACACAAAATAAAATCACCAAAATGAAAGACAAATACTTTATATATTTTATAGGTATAACGAAGGAGATTCATCATTTGATAACGAACTCATCCCTTTCAGGACTAATCTTTTTCAGGTCGTGTGACTATTCATCCCAACATCCAAACAGTATTACTTCGAGGAACTGAATCTTTGACCTTTTTGGTTTATCTAGAGATCCATTGAAACTTTATACTACTAGACTAACATATTGTTGGTAGACTTTATATATTTAAGCCAAAAATAGAGATGACAATGAATGTGAATGAGTCTAGATAGTGTACCTAGACCTGCCATTTTTTGTTGTTTGGGATCCAAACCCTCTAGGATCCATGGAGATACCTCTTGGGTCTGCTACCTGCAGATCATTGGGTCCAAACATTAAATTGAAGTATCCATTCTATGATTAATTTACCCCAATAGATTTGCCGATACTAAGAAATTAAGAAAATATTTAAAAAATACAAAAACTTCTACATTGTACATATATTTCTTATAGTGACGTGTTGTTTAAGACAATTAAAAGAAGAAAGAAACATTATAAATACACAACTTTAAATTGTTACTTAAATATAAAAAAATTACTTAAAAACATAACTTAAATAAGACAATAAAACATATCAAATGTCTAAGATCTCTACATCAACGTAATATTACAACATAGTTATGAATTAACAAACATAGCATCTTTGCTACTTAAGAATGTAAAATCATAACTATAATGGAAAATATATTTGGTTAGGTTGTTATATATATGGGCATTGCTGGTCTAGATATCTCTTTACCCATACCCATACTCATTAAACAGTAAATCCAAAAATATAGATCCAACCTATTATGGTTATTATCAGTGACTATCAACAGGTTCAAGTATCCATTACTATCCTTAATCGAAAGTCAATCACCGATTTATGCTATTAAAATATACTTTATATCTATCTCCTCTTCCTTCTAGGTGTATTTGTTTTATGTATAAAATATTAAACAAAATTAAGATTTTTTTGTTAACATTTAAATTCCCAAAACAAATTAGTCTATTAAGCAATGTTAAGAGAATTGGACTAGATTAGGTGGTTCAACTAGTTTGACTAGTTCGACTGCTGGCCGAGTTTGAAAATGACTCTAATTTGTAATCTTAACCAAATAAGGGTTAGATCACTTTAAACCGGGAAAATTTCGGGCTGACCTTATTAAACTCGGTAAAACCACATTAACTTAGAAAATAAACCCAACGGTTCACATAATTTAAGAAAAATGTTATATTACTCTAATATTTTATTTTACTTTAGTCCTATTAAAAATGAGGAGATGTTACTTCAATATAGTTATAAATAATTATTAATTATGTAAAATTTTACATTTATATATAATTATATATTATAGATAATTATTAATTATACACAAAATCATTTTGTTTAATGAGATAGATTAACTGATAAAACCAATTAAATCTAATACAATACTTATTTCGATTTGATATCTGGTTCAAGTTTCACCGCATTACAATTATCTTTACTTACCCTAAAATTGATAAAAGGTATATTACATTTTACATGGGTTTAATTTGTTCTCATCTGACCCTCTTCCATTTTGATTTGTCACTAGACATTACTAAACTTCATCTATTGATTGTTGATGTCACTCAAAGTGAACTACTCTTTTAGACAAATTTTATTTACAACTTAGATATTTGAATCTAGAAGTAATTACTTCGAGAAAAACTTAACCAACACCTCAGATTTTTAAATTAGGAACTAATTTATTCATAAGTTAAGTTCTAAAGAATAACATCGAATACAAAAATAATATCGAACAAGAAAACAAAAAGATATCAAATCATAGCCTATCTATATGGGGCTACAAAACTCACATAGTGTTGGGAACAAGCAAGGAGTCAAATAGTAAAAGAGTATAGAGAAAAGAGAATAACACAAGAGATTTGGTAACGAGGTTACGTCTTAGGGAGCGTTGAGAGACTATCACTATGTATTATTAGAGAATAATGATTTGTGTTTGACTATTCTTCTCCTTGTTACATTAGATTTACATAACATAAATATATAGCAATCTACCCCAACAGTTTTACATTAGCTCAAACTCATAACTTGTATTGTTGTTATCTAGAAAATATGAGTCATTACACAACAATCTCCACTTTGGCGAGTATCATCAATCTCCATCTTTCGCTGTTGGGTTGGGGGCGCTTCATACTCTAGCATCAGTGAATATTCAGCAAGCTCAGGCAATGCCTGAACTTCTCCATAGTAATCGGCTTGGTTAACATATCGGCTGCATTTTCTGAAGTGTGAACATTCTGCAATAGTATCTGTCCACAAGCTACCAAATCCCTGATCTTGTGAAATATCACATCAATATGTTTAGTCCTAGCATGATACACCTGGTTATTTTCCAAGAAGATAATACTCTGACTGTCACAACGCAACAGACATAAGCCACAAGGCTTCCTTAGAAGCTTCACCAGTTGTCATGTACTCATCAGTTGTGGACATTACGGGTGAGCATGGGTCGGGTTGGGACGAGTTAAGGCTTGTCCTTACCCGATCCTAAATGTTAGTCGTGTCATTTTTTGAACCCGGACCCGACCCTAGACCCGAAGCTAACCCAACCTCTAAATATCGATCGAGTCAATCTTTAAACCCAGCCTGACTCTAGACCCAACTAAATATCATACATACTCACTTTAGATAAAGTCTACTCAATAGTATTTATTATTATGAATATGTAATTAGATATATAAAATGATATATGTATATATATTTTTAATCATATATATATGATGAAAAATTTAGAGAATCAATAATATTTTCTACCATAAAATGTTAATAATTTGTACATATTTGAATAGAGATACATACAAATATGATGAATGTGTGATCATGGGACGGGTCGGATCAGTCATGCTTGGTTCCTATCTGACTCTAAATATTAACGGGATCTAATTTTTGGACCCGAACCTAGCCCCAGATCTGATGAGACCCGACTCTATTCAAACCTGATCATTATCGGGTCGTACTGGATGAACGGGTATGGTCGATTCCTGCTCACCCCTCGTGGATATAGCAACAACAGACTGGACTGATGATCTCCACATAATTGGTCCACCTACAAGGGTAAATACAAACCCCGTTGTGGACCTTCTATCATCCAAGTCTCATGTATAGTCTGAATCAACATAACCAATAATGGAAAGCTTACTCCGTTGACTACCAAACATGTTACCGAGACCTATAGTCCCATTCAAATATCTAAAAGTCCATTTGATTGTTTCCCAATATTTCTTCCCTAGTTTAGACATGTACTTGCATACTTGACTAACTACTTGTGTTAAGTCAAGTCTAGTATAAACCATAACATACATCAAGCAATCCACTGTACTAGCATATGGAACCTTTGACATGTACTTATTCTCTTCATTTGTCTTTGGATAATGTTCTAGGGAAAGCTTGAAGTTATTTGCCAATGGAGTGCTCACTACTTTAGCATTGCTCATATCAAATCTCTCTAAGATCTTTTTAACATAGCTTTGTTGGGAGAGCCATAGTTTTCTAGCTCCTATATCCCTATGAATCTCCATCCTAAGAATATTCCTAGCGGCCCCTAACTCTTTCATGTCAAACTCCTTACCTAGCATGACTTTCAGCTCATTAATATCACTCAAATGATTAGCATCAATCAACATAAAGAAGCAGAAAAATAAAAGAATCACCATCAAGACTTCTCACATAAGCACAACAATCATACTCAAAGCGCTTGTAACTAAGCTTCAACATATAAGTGTCAATCTTCTTGTACCAATGTCTAGTAGACTACTTTAACCCATATAGAGACTTCTTCAACTTGCAAACCAAGTGACTCTGTCCAGCTGCACTAAACACTTCTAGTTGTGTCATGTTAATTTTATGTTCTAATTCACCATAGAGAAAGGCAGTCTTCACATCCATCTGCTCTAAGTGAATATCTCGACTGGCTACCAAGGCAAACACTACTCTGATAGAAGTGTGTGTCACCAACTGATATTGTTCCCCTTCTTTTTTTGATACTGTTGGCTTTCTCTTGTACACTCATATGCACCCAACTGCACACTAGTCTAGGGGCAATGGGATAAGCTCCCAAGTTTGATTCTTATGTAGAGACTTCATCTTCTCCATCATGGCACCCATCCATTGTTCTTTCTCCTGGTTGTTTATAATCTCTTAAAAGCTACATGGATCTCCTGAACTAATTTAGAGAACAACTGAAGCCATATCCTCAAAGTCATATCTCTCTAGAGGTTTAATATGACGTCTATTCATGTCTCTAGAAAGTAAATAATCATGCACACTTGAACTCTTTTCCTGCGAATCATCATGTTCTTGACTTGAACAAGTGCATGGTTCCTTACCTTTATTTACCTGAATTGTTTCATTGCTCACTGGATTCATATTTGATCCCAAATTCTCTCGATTTGGCCTGAGCACCTCTGTAAAAACTAAATGTTTCAGCATGAAATCTTCATCAAACATTATGCCTCTGCTCAACACCACATTTCTGGAAGCTGGATCCCAGAACTTGAACCCCTTCATAACTTTCATGTAACGCCCCAAAAATTACTCCAAAAATCTTGCTCAAAAATGAGTTTTTTGAATGGTGAAGCCATATAAAATTTATTTCCTTATATTCGTTTCATTTTCGGAACATCACTTTAAGTAACATACATTGCGAAAATCAAAAACCATTAGCTAATGGTAATAAAAATATAACTCAATATAACTTCGAATCATACTTCATTAGAATATCTTAAAATGTTGGTACAAAGTACAAGGTGGAACCTAATCGTCGCCCAAATAAAACTACTCCAAAATAAATACCCTACACAGGTACACTAATCAAAAAGCAGAAGGGATTGTGTAGGTATCACGGTTTCCCTCAATCCTCCATGCCCCCTCCTGGGATATCGAAAAGCGGTAACTCTGAATCCTGGCCGAACGATCCATCTGAACAAAATGCGAATAGAAGACAAATAGAAAGAAGAGGGAGTAAGACATCTAATGAATATTACTCATTGACGGTGTGGACTTACACAGAATATTACATCCAGACAGACATGCATAACATACACAATATATATTATATACATAAATGCAAATGATGAACGACGTTATAACTCAAACCATGAGGATTAATATCCACGTGCTCAATGTATGAATGCTATGTTTATTTCATCCATCCTTACACCAATATCCTCCCAATAAACTATTCGAAAATAATCGAGAGTACAGGTCCCATAACAAGCCGATTTGAATGCACCAAACTATTCCTCGCAAGGATATAAGATCGATCTGTTCCAAAGAACTGTCCATTTCAGGATCATGTCGTATCGAACACTTTCTGCGCATCCCTCTCATCGATCCTGATTGCAAAGAGGGGTTGTTAGAGATCGTCTAGTTTGCACTGTGAGAACTGTCTAATCCAACAGAATACCTCATCCAGGAATACAAGGGACTCGTCTCACCTAGACTCACCTTCAAGACTTTGCTGACGAATTGCCGTCATTGCTGTCCCTCTCAGCATCTCGGGGCTCGTTTGTCTCCCGTAATTTTCCACGCCAATATTTCTTTATCCATAATGATTATGCCCACTAACCGTGGTTATCCAATTAAATATTTTAATCATTCTTTTATATGATCGGCCCAACCCTAAGTCATCTCCCAAAGGAATGCTTCATGTGGGATCCGATCTTATGTCATCACGTAATAGAGGAATAACATCCTTACAACAATGAACCATCGATGGAAATCCTGGATGACCATATTAATCACAGTCGGAAACCTTGCCCTATATAGGTGCAAGAACAAAGGTACTTGTATAAGTTTGTTGATTTTGAGCATCAGACTCAATCATCTGAGTCACTGTCTTTCTCAATTGTAAATACACTTCACACCCAAGCTAGGTCTATTGCCTAAGAAAAAAAAAATAAGAAACAGTAAAAAATATTGTATGTCTCTCGCTCAAGCGAGAAACTATCGCTCAAGTGACAAATCATCAAAACAGACTCAATTCTCTTCCTGATTCTCGCCCAAGTGAGGGACTGCCGCTCAAGCAACAAATCCATCAAAAATTAGTCAAAATACTTGTCTAGTCCTTTCCCGGGCGAAGTACGATCGCTCAGGCACCAAAAACAGGTTGTCTGGCCCTCGGCAAGGCGAGAAACGCTCTTTTGGGCTACCAGCTCGAAACTCTCCGCTATTTTTGATCCCTATGCATTTTAGTTTCTCGAGTGGTATTCCTTCATGGATAACTACCATAATACTTGATATTTTAAGCTATCCTAAGCATACAACTTAATAAAGTATCCATACAAAATCTATGCACACAAATATTTGATTAAGTACGGGTTTTCTTAATACACAAATATAACTCCAAACTTTTGAGATGGTTTAGGAGATTCAGGTGTCATCTTTGGACACCACTATGTCATGATGTATTCTCCCTCACCTTAGGGTGTTGCGTGGTTGATTTCCTTTACGAAAGAGTGGGTTGGTCGTCTAACTTCGAAAGCTTCGAAACTAAACACACAAAACAATTGAGTGATTTGCGAATAAATTTTACATGATAACCCAAAAGTAAAAACATTGTTTAACACTTTAATCCATTTCATGAACTCAAAGACTTTCATCCATCTGGTCCAAGATTCATATGTTTGAACCATCCTTTATCATCGAAAGTCTTGTTCCCGATATCCAACATTTTCCAAGATAAGTTTTTACTAAAGTTTACACTTTTATTACCTCGTATTTATATTTTCATGGAGACTTTGTAAGTCATACTTCACCATTTTAAGGTAAGTTTCTTAATCCAAGACTACACTTTTAAATCCATATCTCCCAAGTTGATCTTACCACTTTAAAGTAAGTCATCTTAAGTAGATTCCATATTTTGTATAAAAGGTTTTCATGGTCATTTCAACACATTATTGATAGTGTTGATCTCATACTTAAACAATATTTAAATCAACATTTCTTAAGTTACACTTACCACTTTAAAGTAAGCTTACCTTATCAAATGTTCATCCTACAACAAATCAACCATCATTTACTTCATAACACTTTAAGTTTATAAAGTCAAGACTTTTATAAGTCATCTTTTATTCCAAATCATTACTTGAACTTAGAAGTCAAAGAATAACATTTACTAACAAACTTTTAACTCATAATATTCTAAAACAACACTTTTTCACAAAACTCATCCATAAATATTTTGGATTTCAAAGTTAGAAACTAAACTTTTCCTAAACACATATAGGT
>NW_017724409.1:0-7467 GCF_001865875.1 Lupinus angustifolius | reverse complement strand
CTTGCGAGAAAAGTCATCAACAAAGGTAACAAAATACCTAGAATCTCCTAGAGATGGTTCCTGAGTGAGTCCTCATACATTAGTGTGGACATAGTCTAGAATACAATGAGTCCTGTGTTGGCTAGCCTTGAAACTAACTCGTGTATGTTTTCTAAGCATACAATACTTGCACAGATCTAGCTTGCATTTGCTGACTCCCCTCAATAGTCTTTGTTGCATAGTTCTTCATGTCATGTGCATTAATATGACCCAAACGCATGTGCCGTAATTTTGTAGCACAATGGTCTGAATCTAGAAATCTCTTCAACCACTCCAACAACTCCACCTATAATTGTTCTCCCTACAACTTGTAAGTGTTCCTAATAGTCCTCTTACCTTTTATCACAATCAGAGCACATTTGCATAATTGAAGAATATCACTGTCCCTATCACCTCTATAACTAATTCATTTGGCATGTAATGTTCCCAAAGAAACCAATTTCTTCTTCAAATATGGTATGTCTTTAATCTCACATAATGTCTTCACTACACCATCGTTCATCACAATTTTGATTTCTCTCATACCAATAATTTTACATGCTTTATTATTTCTGAGATACACGAAACCAAAATTGTATGCCTTGTATATGGTGAACCATTCTCTGTGTGGCGTCATGTGGTGGGAACAACCAGTCTCAAGTATCTACTCATCTATATTATGATTTGATGATACAGATAGTAGATCAACTTCACTATTGTAACCATAGTCATCTTTTTGTGCAACATTTGTAGATGTAGATACTTCATCTTTCCCCACCAGCTTGCTAGGAATCCATTCATTGAGACAATCATTTTTGTAATGCCCAATTTGTTTACACTTCTAGCATATTGTTAGTGTTCTGCCCCTGGAATTTGGTCTTTTTCCTTTGGCAGGACCTCATCTGCCATGTCTCATCCCACGTGCTTGGACCCCTTTCACATAAAGACCATCACCCTGAGAACCTTCTCCCACATTTTGTCTTCTTTGAGTGTGAGACAAAAGTGTAGATGTGATATCATCTAGTTTGATTGAGTCTTTTCTATACATCAATGTTGTCACCAAGTGTTCATAGGATTTTGGCAAAGAACATAGTAATATTATTGCTTTGTCTTCATCATCAACCTTCACATCAAGTTTCTGCAAGTCATTGATCACTTGATTAAAATAGTTGAGATGTTGCTGCAAATCAACACCATCCTACATCTTCAAGCCATAGAATCTTTGTATCAAATACAACTTATTTGTTAGAGACTTTGATATGAACCGCTTCTCTAATGTCTCTCATACCTCTATTAGTGACGTCAAATAAATATCATTATACATCACCTCATCTGATAGATAGAGCTGTATGGTTCCCACAGCCTTCTCCTTCAACTCTTCCCAATCTAGTTAATCCAAATCATCTGGTTTATTCTCACACGACGCCTTTGATAGAACTTTTTGAGTCAACACATCCTTAACCCTCCTTTGCCATAATCCGAAATTATCAGTTCCATCAAACTTCTCCACCTCAAATTTGGCACCTGAGTTAAAAGGTATCTGATACCACTTGTTCAGAGATCTTCCTCCATGGGCTATAACATTCCTCCATGGGCATAGTGAAAGAAGCATATAAGTGGGTTTGACACCACATCTTGACCCAAAACCTTAAGGCATTAGATCTATGGGTCTATCCATCCACTTATATACTCTTTAACTCGTCCATTTTTGCATAATATGGGACTTCTTAATTCACACTTGGAATACTCAATATTGTTCGAAGATCTTCCTCCATGGGCTATAACATTCCTCTATGGACTAAGTGAAAAAAGCATATAAGTGGGTTTGACACCACATCTTGATCCAAAACCTTAAGGCATTAAGTCTATGAGTCCATCCACTCATATGCTCTTTAACTCATCCATTTTTGCACAATGTGTGACTTCTTAATTCACACATGGAATACTCAACATCTCCTCCTCAAGTGTGAGTTCCCCTTCAAGTATTAAATACACCAGAGCTCAGCTTTCTATCTACTTGCACTGTCATTGGCTTATCCTTTCATCAAGAGAACACGTTGCCTTGACCTATGGTCAGGAAGACTTTCGACACAAGTATCCCTCATGAATCTACCTACCACTTGTCGTTTCAATACTTCATTGAGTCGTCGAACCATCAGCTCTGATACCACTTGTTGGGAACAAACGAACAATCAAATAGTAAAAAAGTATAGATAAAAGAGAATAAGACAAGAGGTTTGGTAATGAGGTTCGACCAATTATGTCTACGTCCCCAAGAGTGTTGAGAGACTACCACTACGTATTATTAGAGAATAAGGATTTGTGTTTGACTATTCTTCTCCCTATTACATTAGGTTTACACAACATAAATATACAGTCATATACTCCATCCCCTTTACATTAGTCTAAGCCTATAACTTCTTTTGATATATGAGCCATTTCACAACAATAAGGTTTACATGTATAATAAACATGGGATATCATCTCGATAAATTTTATACTTCATTCATCTTTTCCAGTCTCCAAGTTTTTATTTTCCTTAATTAAGAATATTCTTTTGTTATAAAAAAAACATTCATTGTGAATGATACTTTGTTTGAAGGTAATATTATAGTTTTGAAACCGAGGATTCCAAACAGTGGAAAATCTTTATTCATAGGTTAACATATTTTCATCATATGAAAGAAAAATTAAGTTTACCCAAAACCTTATGGTATTAAGTCTATGAGTCATTTCACACTTACATTCTCATTAACTTATCCACTTTTATAGACATATTGTAGGACTTCTTCACTTTACTAATTCATACTTGAAATGGTCAACATCTCTCCCATATTGTATGTTACTTCACTTTGATTATGTGATACACTAGAGCTCAACTCTCTATTTATATGTAGAGTTATTGGTTTGTCTTGTCATCAATGGAACACATTATCTCACCTCTTATCCAGACAATTTCGATACAAGGACCTTGTCGACTCTTATACAACTTTTCCAGATTGAGGAGTCCAAATAATGGGAGATCTTCATCTGTAGGTGATGAGTTTATTCAAGTGTGAAGTACCGTATTGAATATGAGGGGATTGATGGAAGATTTTATCAAGGGAAAAGATTGATGGATCAGAATTATTACCATAAGGTTTGGATCCAAGACTTGGTATCTCATGGTAACTCTCCACTCTTCTCATACCCTTATAATAGGACGATCTGATGGTTGGAGGCTCCCTGGTCGCGGACAAGTCCAACAAGTGATATCATATTTGATGGTTCGAGCGAGAGATGGTTGTGTTAAGAGGAAACATACCTATAAGTATTTGTATCCGCACTTAAAAGCGGAGATGAATGGGTATATTAATGTTGGAAGTCCCATATTAGATATAAGGGGGCATGTGAATTGATTTATAAGTGGAAAAGACTCATGATATCATTGTTTTAAGGTTTTGGTTCAAGACCTGATCTCTCATGGTAGCTCTTCACTCTTCACATATCCAGTAACAACGAATTCCTCCTTGCCATTGGATGCTCCCCGATCGTAGAAGGCCTAAGTGTAAAAAGCATACTAAGTGAGTTTGACGTCACATATTAATCTAAAATCTTAAGACATTGTATATATGACTCCATTGATTTATATACACTATTTCACTCATTCAGTTCTCAATATTATAAGACTTTTATAATACTTTAACTCACACTTAAATATCCAACACATGTTATCATGATGGGGGTTAATCCTCGTTGAACTTGGTTTTTTGAAAGCCATTAGTATGAACTTTTGGGTGTAAAATCTAAACAAATCCCAAGTCCCATATAGAAGATTTCTGGAAAAAAAAACAACTCTCAAGTTCTATATTGAAGAGATGAGGAAGTTGGAAAAAAATCCCTTGTTATAAGTAGAGGTCTCATCCCCTCATTATAACTCGCCTCAAGTTGAATGCGCTTTGATTCAACTTTTTCTTTCTCCCTCATATTTTTCGCTGATGCATTTCCGGCAAACTTCTATCCCTTTGTTTCTGTGGTACTAAGAATTGGCACATGCAGTCAAATTGCGGGAATTTCGAGAACTGACACTAGTAGGCAATATTGAGGGAAAAGAATTGGCACGAGTGACCATAGTATGTGCATTTTGAGAACTAACACTGGTAGTCAGATTGTGGGAAAAGAATTGGCACGAATAGCCATATTGTAGAAATTTCGAGAATTGACATTAGTAGCCAGATTAGGGGCATTTCAAGAATTGGCAATGGTAGCCATATTATGCTGGGTGTATTCGAAATCGGTTCTTACATTATATTAAGAATTTGATAATTGGGATCTAGACTGTTTTATCCTAGAGACAGCGTGGTTGATAGGATGCTTGCACATTTTGGGCAATGCCATGAAATGCTTTAAAGAGAGTGATCTGGTCGTGACTCAGCTAGTAAATATTATTTCGTACCATTTATAATTGATGCAAGTTACGATATCAAAAATATTAAGACGTTTCTACTATAATAACATTCGTAGATAATATTACAGAACCAAACAACTTTGACATGAACAAACCATTTCGGTTTGATGAGACAAATTTCAAATGGTGACAACATAAGATGAAATTTTTCTTCACTATGAGAAAAGTTGCTCACGTTCTAAAAACTGATATCCCAGTGTTGCCGAAAAAAGCTAAAAAGGAGAAAAAAGATAAATTTGTTATTGAAATAGCTCTCTGGAATGAAAGTAATTACTTGTGTAAGAATTTCATTTTGAATGGATTGACATATGATCTCTGATTACTACAACTCATATAAGTCTGTCAAATTAATTTGATATACACTTGAAAAGAAATATGGTAATGAGGATGTTGAGACTAAAAAGTATGTTGTTAGTCGTTATCTCAAGTATCATATGACTGATGATAAATCAGTAGAGTCTCAGTCTAATGAGATACATAGAATTGCTCATAAAATCATTTCTGATGGTATGCCCCTAGAGAGTTAAACTCACAGAGCCTATGAATATGTATTCATTGAGTATGATGTAAACAACAAGGCGTACAGGTTTTATGACCTTGACGCAAAAGTGATTATTGAGTCTAAACTATGTTGACTTTAATGAAAGGAAATGCCTTTTTAAATTGAGGAATAGTGGGGGCACATCAACTAGTCACATACCTGTGATTAGAGATAATGATAAAAAAATGAAAGGTTTGAAACATAACCTAGAAGAAGTAAGAGAATAACAACTGCTAGAGAGTATAAACCTGATTATATGGTCTATATATTGGAGGAAAATCCATCAAATCTCCAAGAAGTTTTGACTTCTTTTTCTGCTAATTTGTTGTAAGAAGTCATAAATAATGAGATGAGCTATCTAGAGTCTAACAAGAAACATACTATTTAGCTCAATCAACAATGAAGGTTGAGATGATAGCACTAACAACAGCTAGTGAAGAAGCAAGTTGACTTATAAGCTTGTTTATAGATATCCCCTATGGGAAAAACCGATACTAAATGTGTTGATACGTTGTGATAATACCATGGCTATTGCAAAAAATGTGAACCACTTTTATAACAGTAAGAAATGATAAATATGTCGTAAGCACATCACTATTAGAGACTTACTCTCTACAGGAGTTGTTAGATTGAATCATGTACGCACTGAGAATAACTTAGAAGATCCTTTGATAAAAGGACTAGCTAGAGAGAAAGTCCATAATAATTCTAAGAGTATGAGACTATTGCCCCAAGAACGAGGATTACTCATGATGGTAACCCGACCTAACTGAATAGAGATTCTAAGAAATAGGTTCAATAGGTAATAACAAGGTGTGAAGTGATATAAGAATGAACATGCTATAAAATTGTGAGAAACATGAGTCATGCAACATATGTAAGGATGAGTTAAACTCTTAATGAGATTTGTACTCCAATTAGATTGGAGTACCTAGGCTACATGGGTACTCTTGATAGACTCACCTATGTGAATGTTAATGTAGAAGTGGGGGCCGCTTCCTATGAAATTTTGGGGCACAAATTTCTAGAGCTTTCACTATACTAGGATAGACGTGCATGACCTTTAATGCATGAACTTTACATAATACACCTTTGAAAAGGTTGTGTGTGGTTTGATGCCATAGATAGAGTTCAAGACTACGAGTCACTCTTGTAAAATCTGGATCTTACTCACTATGCAAAGGTTCAAGTCGCATGACACATTTATTTATGCACAATCTTATTAAAACCACATAAATTCTTAGAAATTGTTTTTTAATTTCAAGTGGGGAATTTTTGGAACTTGGTTTGTTGAAAGCCATTAGTAGGAATTTTTGGGTGTGAAATATAAAAAAGTCTCAAGTCCCACATAGAAGAATTTTGAAAAAAATAACTCTCAAGTCCCACATTGGAGAGATGAAGAACTTAGAAAAAATCTCATGTTATAAATGGAGGTCTTCTCCCCTCATTCTTGCCCAAGTTGAATGCGCTTGCATTCAATTTTTCTTTCTCCCTCATCTTTTCCGTCGATGCATTTCTGGCAAACTTCTCCCCATTTCTTTCTATGGTACTAAGAATTGACAAATCCAGCCAAATTGCAGAAATTTTGAGAACTGACATTTATAGTCAGTATTGAGGAAAAATAATTGGCATAGGTAGTAATCTTATCGGCATTTCGAGAACTAACACTGATATTCAAAATGTGGGAAAAAAATTGGCACTAGTAGTTGTAAATACCTCATTTTGACCAAGGCTTTTTTTTAAAAAAAAAATGTAAAAATCAGATTTTGAAGGGTTGTGGTAAATGAGTTTTCTTTTTTCCCCTAGCCCAACCAAGTTAGGGTAACTTAACCCTAATTTTCACTACCCTTATAAACTAAAAAATAGTAAAACACACACACACACAAAAAAGGGAGAGAAACAGGAAAAAAAAGAAGAGAGAAGAGGCAAGTAGAAGTTGAAGAAAAAGAAGAAGGAAGCAAGGAGAAGCAACTTGAGCCATCATCTTCTTCACCCACACATAAAGTTGACAAAAAAAGGTTTGTGCTCTACTTTTATGTGTTTATTTTTGCTACCATTTATATCATTGAAGTGTAAGAGCTTGTTTCTTGTGGTTTAAAAAGGGTGGTGGTGGTATGCCGCCACCCACGGTGGTTGTTTGGCCATGGGAGCCACCTACACCACCTCACTTTTGTGCCAATCTTCTTATAGTGTTGGTGGCTGCCCCCTTATGGAGCCTCCATGTGCTCAGCCACGTCCAGAGGGGACAGTGGCGCCGCCGCCGCCACTGCTGCCGCTGGCGCAGTTCCGGCCAGAAAAGGGGTTACCATGGTGGTCACCCCTAAATCCCTAAATTGGTCACCCCTAAACCCCTAAATTGATTTTAACCTAAACCCCCAAATTGATTTTACCCTAAACCCCCAAATTGATTTTAACCTAAACCCCCAAATTGATTTTAACCCTAAACCCCCAAATTGATTTT